>NC_134801.1:8191864-8199364 GCF_046742065.1 Oratosquilla oratoria
GTTACTGTTTAAGAACTTGCCGGTGAGATATTTGTCAGTTTTGCAAGTGCTGTGAAGCTCTTCCATCAGCTTCACAGGTCGCTCGGCCACCATATTTGACCGAGGCATATCAACCATGGATTGTTCCTTTATCCAGTGGGTGAAAAAACATTTTAAAGCATTAGGACACTTCATTGTAAGTGTCTTCTAAATAGCGTTGATTTGAGAACCATGCCTTCACCCATGTAGCTGCGATAAAGTCACAAATAGTTTTCAGCTTATATCTCCATTTCGGAAAGAGAAAAAAAGCAATCAATCCAAAGATTGCCCGTGAATTCCACCTAGCACTATGAAGGGAGGGCAGCTTCCGCCATTTCATATGAGGCCATTTTCCCTCCATGTGGTAGTACTTATATGCTTCACAGAGTTCAAAAAGAAACCTGAAGTCATCTCTCCATCCAGGGTTTTCTCGTGTTGGCATCATTTCTATACCAGAATAACTTTTTTGCAAGTTCTCATAGCCTGCCAAAACATCATCAATGAAATAATAGTTGGTGCTGGGTGACCGTGGTGATTTTGTAGAGTAAAAGTAATCCATCAAGTGCCGTAGAACCAAGTCGAGAATATGATGTTGGCATCAAATAAACTAAAGCTCTTCTAGTCCCTTTTGTCTGAACTGTCTCTGAAATCTAATAAGAACGCCACTTTGGTGGCCTGCATTGACTGCCGCAGTGTCGGAAATAATCATTTTTACACTCCTCCATGCATTGTATTCATCTAACAGGGCTTGCAGTGGAATAAAGATGTCCTCAGCTGATCTGCTTTTACAAGCCAAAATGCCGAGGTGAAGAGTTTTTGTAGAATTCTTTACACGAACCACTTGATATTCTTTATTATCAGTTTTCTTCCCATCAAAATACAAACAAATTCCTCTTCACCAAAAATTTCTTTCAGCCGGTTCTTGACTCTTTCTGCATCCTTGATCACTCGACACCAAATTCCCGTTAGTGATGGTGTGGGAACATCTTTCTTCAGCCAAGTTTTGAAGAACGTTTGATGCTTTCCTTGTTGACAAGGTTACTTTTAATAACCAGCTAGGCAGCAGATTTTGTTGCATGATACTTTCGCTTCATGAGAGGAAACTCTTCTGTAACATCAGAACCAGTGCTGTTATTTTCTTCTTTACTACTACTACCCATCTTTTGCACTTGAGTTGTTTACAGTTCTGATTTGCACTTGAGTTGTTTACGGTTCTTGGTCATTTCGGAGGGTAGATCGTTAACACAGGAGCCACTTTCTCAGTCGCGTATCCTCGTGATTCTATTTGTTTTCTGTAAAATTCTTTGTCTTGATTGCAAAGCCAGTTTCCACTCGTTTTTGTAATATCAAAAAGAGTGAGATTTCTCTCAAATTCTTCATTTTACCGCTTTCTATATTTTTCAAACACTTTCACTATCGTGTCAACCCTTGCTAAAACATACTGCTCAGAAAGAAAAGGGAAGATAAGTTTCTCAAAACTTCAGCAATTCTTGAGATATCTTCCTTATTCGGTCTGCTCGACCTTTGACTTCATCGTACAACCCCAAAAATTTACTAACAATGTCCCTCTTCAAAGGCATTTTGCACATGATCTCATTTCTGGTATGCTTGGACGGCTTTTTGTAGTTGTCAATTTCCATATCCATTTCTTTCCAGCAGATTCCACCACTGACTTGGATCGTTTACTTTTAAAAGAAATGTTTCAATATGATTGCAGTATAAATGCAAAGAGTATTTACTGGTATCATCCAGTAATATTTAAGAATTCACTATTCACCTATTTTACAGATGTATTTGAAAATGCTACATGGTAAGAAAACTTATTCCGTAATGCATACAGAACTGTAAAGTTGTAAAGTCACTGTTTCTTTTTCTACAGAGTACACACTCAAAATTGAATTCAGACAGCTGTTACCGATACTGCTGCTAATACCCCTCACTTCCTGTGTACAGCAAAAATGAAACTACTTTGGGTGTGGGAGTCATTTAGGTAACCAAATTAGAAAAAAAAAAACGAAACGATTCATCAAATGCAACATCAGGAAAACTAAATATCTTTAAAAAGTTAAAAAGTCATATCCATAACACACACACACACGCACGCACACACACACACACACACGTATACACGCACACGCGTACACACACACACACACGTACACACACACACACGCATACGCACACACACACACACGCACACACACACACACACACACATATATATATATATATTATATATATATATATATATATATATATATATATATATATATATATATATATACGAGAAGAAGAACGCGAGAAAGAAGAAGAAGAAGAAGAAGAAGAAGAAGAAGAGGAACGCGAAGAAGAAGAAGAAGAAGAAGAAGAGGAACGCGAAGAAGAAGAAGAGGAACGCGAAGAAGAAGAAGAAGAAGAAGAAGAAGAAGAAGAAGAAGAAGAAGAAGAAGAAGAAGAAGAAGAAGAAGAAGAAGAAGAAGAAGAAGAAGAAGAAGAGCAACGCGAAGAAGAAGAAGAGCAACGCGAAGAAGAAGAAGAGCAACGCGAAGAAGAAGAAGAAGAAGAAGAAGAAGAAGAAGAAGAAGAAGAAGAAGAAGAAAAAGAAGAAGAAGAAGAAGTAGAAGAAGAAGAAGAAGAAGAACCCGAAGAAGAAGGGGATATAAAATGGGAAAAATTCACAGCTTAATACGCAGCCATAAGAACCTGCCCCAGAACAGCGCCCACATAGAACAACAAACTCCATCCGGTGCCCAAACGTCCGCACTTCCTGGGTTGAGGGCTTGAGGCCGGTCAGTTCGTATTTTTATTTTTACTATATATTTCTTTGGCATTTATTTATTTATTCATTGTTTTATTCTTGTTTCATTTTATATTGCTTCATTTTAAATTAAATTACATTACTATTTATTATCTTAAGTAAAAATTAATCTATATCTTAGGTCATACAATGATGTGTCAAAGAGAACGTTGCCCACTATCACACTATTATTATTATTGTTATTATTATATTTTTATTCTGTCCGAATATGTCCAAATGTTATTATCCATTTATTTATTTATTTATTATCTGCAATACCATATGTAAAACTGTACCATATACGTATATGTATGTATTTTTTGATAACATTCTGTCACACAACGATATGCGATGAGATGTCATGTCACTTTAAATTAGCACATTATTTTTATTTATTTATTTATTTTTATTTTTATTTTCATTTTATTTCATTTTATTTTATTTTATTCTATTTATCTGGATATTTATCTTTATATTATTTAATACTATAAGTTATCTTATGACACTTTTTAGGATTCCCACATTTTTACACCACTCACTTCACTTACACTGTTACACCCTCGATCAACATTCCACACACACCGGAGCTGTTTTATAATAACATCACAACAATTTATTGTATACTGTATTATCACTATTGTTCATTGTATTGAAAATTATAAACCATTGTACAACCAATGGAACCCACCTCCAAGGAGGGAACGCGGTCTTACTCAGACTATGTATACCGCCAGCTTCACTCCAGAGTCACATTCCTCTTGTCAGTGGGGTCTGATGTACGTCTTCGTGGTGTCGCTTGATAGCAAAAACATGAAGACATCCCAACTCCTTATAAAGAACAACCCCTGCCAGAGGACACCGGAACTTCAGCGTAGCCATCTCGTGTATGAATACTCCTGCAGAAAAGGGAACTGTGAAGCCCTCAACGAAACATACATAGGGATGACTACGACGAAGCTCACGAGGCGTCTCACCCTTCATCTCTCCAATGGCGCTATCAAGCGACACCACGAAGACGTACATCAGACCCCACTGACAAGAAAGAATTTGGAGGAGGGCACCACTATTTTACAGACAGAAACAAACCACACACGCCTTCATATCCTAGAAGCCTTATACATAAAAGATAAAAACCCTACGATGAATAGACAGACTCCGGATCCATTTATTATTCCCACATCAAAAGATATCGAGGTCAGCTTACGGCTCAGCCGCTAGGCCTGGGGGAGCGGAGCTTAGCGTCCTGCCCCTTGATTGGTCAACCGGATCAGCACGGAAGTGTCCGTGATCTGTGTATTGTGTATTTATGATAATTTCCCACACACTGTACTCATTAGCACTGAAGATGCCTAACTGTTAGGCGAAAGCTCTGCATAAAATTTGAGAAGATAATTCCGATGCCTTTACTTATACCTTCAATGCTATTTGGTCAGGTAATTAAAGAACTTAGCACGACTCAGCGCGCCAGCATAAGAAAAGTCGAGAATGTCAGCAAAAAACTCGTGAACGCAGGAGCTGCTGCAAATTTTAATGATATGTATATATATATATATATATATATATATATATATGCACAAATTTCACAAGTCACACGTGAATCACTAATATGCAGTCCACTAGGAAAAGGAAAAACACACGGAGTCCGAGCGCTTTCGTGATATATTCACATTATCAAGGAGTACAGAAAAATGAGAAAAAGAAATGGAGATACAAAGAATAAATAGGACAAGGGAGACATTTACCCTCCTCTCCGAAGCCTGAAAGCTCAGGTTGGGTCACTCGGCGAGGTCATGGAAACAGATCATTATTACATTAACTTTTAAAATATGTACTATTTATGAGAGAAATTCGCTAATAGCAGCGACATAAATCCGATAATTTTTATGACAGTTGCATGCAGGATTCGAACCCACTGCACTCGGGCGCTGTTACGGTAATCTACGGATGGCCGAGTGCAGTGGGTTCGAATCCTGCATGCAACTGTCATTAAAAATATCGGATGTACTATTTATATTACTGACAATATATGGATCTAATTTATATAATCCTAAACTATTATTAATGAGTTGGTCATAATTGCATTTGATAATTCCTGACTCTATGATATTTCTTTCTGTTATACTCTTACACTGTATAATTTTCGAAGCATTTTTCCAGTCAATAGGATGGTCAAATTCACAAACATGTTTAAAAAGTGCACTAGATTTTTGGTCATTTTTTTATGCTGTTTTTATGCTGTTTAATCCTAACCTCTAATTCTTTTCCTGTTTGACCTACATAATATTTGTTACATTTACCACAAGGTATTTAATAAACACAGCCTGAAGAATTGTCAGGGGAATTCTTTATGAGAAGATTTTTTAGGGTTGTATTGTTCTTGAAAGCTACATTTACATTGAAATTTTTAAGTATATTGGGAATCTCTATAAGATTTTCATTAAAAGGAAGTACAAGTAAATTCTTTTTCTCAAACTTTTGTTTTGGTTCGCCTTTATAGAATGTGCTTTTTGCTTTTTTAAAACATTTGTCCAGAAAGAATTTGGGATATCACAACTGTGTTCCGATATCGTAAATTTTGTTCATTTCGTCATCCACAAATTCTGTATTTCCATTTCTTTCTCTCATTTTTCTGTACTCCTTGATAATGTGAATATATCACGAAAGCGCTCGGACTCGGTGTGTTTTTCCTTTTCCTAGTGGACTCTGCATATATATATATATATATATATATATACATATATATATACATATATGCTAATAAGAACACGGGTACGTGTGTTCACTTATGCAAAGTAGACCACTTGGAAAAAGAAACTAACAAAGCAGAGCGCTTTCGTATATTACATCTTCAGTGCAACAAGTACATAGTGATAGGAATACATAGACAATATATACATGATACAAAGGAACAAGGACAGTTTGAATAAGCGTAGCGACCAATTACCCCCTGGAGAGCGGAAGGTCATTGTCAATTATCTTACGATGGTCGGGCGACATCAGGTCACAGTCGCCAAGGAGAGCGGAAGGTCATTGTCAATTATCTTACGATGGTTGGGCGACATCAGGTCACAGTCGCCAAGGGTCACTGTTTCTACTACTTATATAGGGCGACAGTGACTACTATATTAGAAGTAGAAACAGTGACCCTTGGCGACTGTGACCTGATGTCGCCCAACCATCGTAAGATAATTGACAATGACCTTCCGCTCTCCTTGGCGACTGTGACCTGATGTCGCCCGACCATCGTAAGATAATTGACAATGACCTTCCGCTCTCCAGGGGGTAATTGGTCGCTACGCTTATTCAAACTGTCCTTGTTCCTTTGTATCATGTATATATTGTCTATGTATTCCTATCACTATGTACTTGTTGCACTGAAGATGTAATATACGAAAGCGCTCTGCTTCGTTAGTTTCTTTTTCCAAGTGGTCTACTTTGCATATATATATATATATATATATATATATATATACATATATATATATATAATTCCTACCTTAAAATCATCAAAGCATCCAGTGCAGTTGATTTTAACCAGAATATATATATATATATATGTATATATATATATATACATATATATATATATATATATATATCAAATCAGCCATCCTAAGTCCACTGCTGAACAAAGGCCTCCATAGCATTTCATGATTCACACGACCGCTCCATTCTCTGCCACGTCACTCCTGCCAACTTCTCGATCTCGTCTCCCCACTTTCTGTCTGGTTTTCCTCTTTCAAACTTTCTATCTCGCGGCGTCCACTCAGTAACACACTTGCTCCATCACTCATCAGTCGTTCGCACTAACTTACCTGCCCAATTCCATTTCCTCTCTTTTACAGCTTCTGCTTTCTTTCGGTCTTTCAGGGTTATTCCCACCATTGATATCTCCATTCTCCTCTGTGTAGTACTTAGTTTTGTTTCCATAGCCTTCGTCAGTTTCTAAGTCTCACACCCATAGATCACTGCTGGTAGAATGCATTGATTGTAAACTTTAGGTTTCAAACAAATAGGTAGATAGCCTCTCAGGATCTTATTGTACTTACCAAACACTTTCCAACCAATATTAATGCGTCTTCTTTTTTCATTATCATAGTCTTTCGTCAGTTGCACCATCTGACCTAAATAATTATACTCTTTAACTTCTTCAAGACTCTTACCATCAATTACAATCTCTTTAGTTTGAACTTTCGTGTTTCCATAGCTTTCGTCAGTTTCCAAGTCTCACACCCATAGATCACTGCTGATAGAATGCATTGATTGTAAACTTTAAGTTTCAAACAAATAGATAGATAGCCTCTCAGGATCTTATTGTACTTACCAAACACTTTCCAACCAATATTAATGCGTCTTCTTATTTCATTATCATAGTCTTTCGTCAGTTGCACCATCTGACCTAAATAATTATACTCTTTAACTTCTTCAAGACTCTTACCGTCAATTACAATCTCTTTAGTTTGAACTTTCGTGTTGAACATTACTTTGGCATTGCTCTTATTCATTTTTAAACATTTTTTGAGACTTTCCTTGCTTAGATCACTCGGCATATCTTGCAAGTCTTCTGCTATTTCTGAAATAAGAATAATGTCATTCACAAATCTTAGGTGGTTTAAATATTTGCTATTAATCTGTAAACCTTTCTTCCCAACTCAACCTTCTAAAAATATCTTCTAAGTAAGCTG
>NC_134801.1:8211864-8234364 GCF_046742065.1 Oratosquilla oratoria
ATTAAACAAACTGGCATGTTCGAGCCTAATTTCGTTTAGAAAAATGTCACAAGTTAAAGGTATCTTACAATAAGGCGTGAACATATCTGGCCAGATGTTATAACTAATGGGGATAAGGACATACTTCTTTTTATGCAAGATAGTGCTCCACCTCCCTGGGGGAGAAATGTTAGAGCATGGCTTAATGTAACTTTACCGGGACGATGGATGGGTCGTAGATCTCCCAATATGCCCTGGCATTCCTGATACCCCGACTTAAGACACGGATTTTTTTTCTCTCTGGGGATTCATCAAATGCAATTTACGAGACGCAACTTGCTTATATTAAGACGTTACAACGAAAAATTTAACTACCTTCCAATGAAATTACACTCAATATTAGACATAAACTTGTACTAGAGTACAGAGGAAGATTTACTATTCTTGTTGAATATGGTAGGAATCGTATTGAGATTCATAGCTAATAATGTCTAAAAAACAAAACAATGAATGTTATACTGAAAAAATATTGAATGCATACCTTCATTGAGTAAACGTTCCATTAAGTTTGGTTAATGGAATGTTTTCGTTAATGGTAAGCGCTTACGTAAGCCACCCTGTATATATATGTATATATATATATATATATATATATATATATATGTATATATATATATATATATATATATATATATATATATATATATACATATATATATATATATATATATATATATATATATATATATATATATGTATATGGGGAAGATGAAAGTGAAAGACACAGGTCTATGGCCGAGTTTATTCCTGACCGGTTTTGCTTTTAGATTTTTCAGAGGAGTGATGCTCCTGGACAGCCCTGACGGTATACATAGTAGACCCGACACCACGATCCCACCAACTAGACAGGGGACGCGGGTGGGTGGACAGAGACAGAGACAAGGAAGAACACCTACCCAACTGGCAAGAGGCAAAAGTATTGAGAAAAGGCCTAACAAGGAGACAGAGAAAGGTAATTGAGGCCTTATACATAGCTACCGATGACAACATGAACTAAAAAGTAGGAGACATAAAATGGTCAAAATACATCACGAAATACACAGCTGTTAGGAGTAACACAAAGACGGTGCCGACTTAGATCGGTGGAGAAATTTCCGATGATCTTTTGTCCGGCAGGTTCTACACATTCTACACTCACGCAAGTTTTCTCTTCATTTTTAAGCTTTTACTCATTTTGATATATGATTTGGGAAACTCATTTTATTTTATTTTTTATTGTTTTCTAGTTATTGATTTTCAATGAATTAATTATCTACAGGTCTATCCACCCACCCGCTTTCCCTGCCTAGTTGGTGGGATTGTGGTGTAGGGTCTACTATGTATACCGTCAATGTTGTCCAGGAGCATCAATCATCTGAAGAATCTAAAAGCGAAACTGGTCAGGAATAAACTCGGCCCTAGACCCGTGCCTTTCACTTCCACATCCTCAAACCCGTCACAATGTCTCAACAGACACACGCACACACACACACACACACACACACACACACACACACACACACACACACACACACACACACACATATATATATATATATATATATATATATGTATATATATACATATATATATGTATATGTATATATATGTATATATATGTATATATATATATATGTATATATATATATGTATGTATGTATATATATATATATATATATATATATATATATATATATATATATATATCCCATTCTTTTCCACCCCCGTTCTCCCCTTATCTCATTTCTCACACTATCCTGCCTAGCAACCCCTACCATACTTCTCAGGCATTTCATCTCAAACACATTTAAACTCCTCCTTTCTTCCTCTCCTATGTTCCAAGTTTCTGCCCTATACAGTGCTGTCGGCACAATCACTCCTTCATACAATGTCTTCTTAGCACCCATTCCCTTATGTCTATTTCTCATTACTCTTTTTAATCCCCCAAGGCCTTTACTTGCCTCTCTCAATCTACATTCTACCTCCACTCCTCCCTTTCCCGCCACATTCGCATCCAAGTATTTAAAGCTATCCACATCCTCCAATCTCTTTCCCTTAATACTTGGGTCCATGACTTTTCGTCGCCGTCTTTTCGTCGCCGGACTTTTCGTCGCCGACGTTTCGTCGCCGGACATTTCGTCGCCGCGACTTTTCGTCGCCGGACGTTTCGTCGCCGCGACATTTCGTCCCCGCGACTTTTCGTCGCCGGTCTTTTCGTCGCCGGACTTTTCGTCGCCGGACTTTTCGTCGCCCCAAGCATAAATTGTATGCAAAGATTGACAATATTTGAAATATAAAATAATTGAAATATAAAATTGGAAATATATGATTTAATGCCAAATTCAATATACTTCTGATTGATCTTGATGTGATTATTGGTAGTAGCATCTGTCCAGCCTTACTAAAGAACTTTACATTTCAATACATATGGACTATTTACTAATAACTTACTAATTTTATAATAAATGATTTTACCCTTACACTTTAATGAATAGCTTCATAATTATGATTTCGTGTCAAATTATTACTGTATGATATGCCAATAATGAATTATCATATATACTGACGTGTCAAATATATATTTAGATAATGATGTATTAAATTATTTATTGTAATTTGAATAAAATTGTATTTCATCTACGTAAGTTAGGGCTCAGGTATTTGCAAGTCGGACTGGTTAAGGCAAGAATGAATGGTTTATACGGCACTGAGATGTATAGCTATTTGCCACACTCATATTATTGCATTGGGAGTAGGAATATAAGTACAAGTATGACATTAAATCATATATTTCCAATTGTCAATATTTGCATACAATTTATGCTTGGGGCGACGAAAAGTCCGGCGACGAAAAGACCGGCGACGAAAAGTCGCGGGGACGAAATGTCGCGGCGACGAAACGTCCGGCGACGAAAAGTCGCGGCGACGAAACGTCCGGCGACGAAAAGTCGCGGCGACGAAACGTCCGGCGACGAAAAGTCGGCGACGAAAAGTCCGGCGACGAAAAGACGGCGACGAAAAGTCGTGCACCCTTAATACTTACCTCCATTTTGTTCCCATCCTCTCCCCTTGTACATCTCATCCCCTTTTACCCACATTTATCTTCAACTTTCTCCTTTCACACACCTTCCCAAACATCGTCGATAACTTCCTTAATCCCTCCTCTGATCCTGCCACAAGCGCAGTGTCGTCAGCAAACAACAACTGGCTTATCTCCCAGTTATCTCAATTTTCTTCCATCATCTCCAATCCCCGGCCCATTACCCTTGCGTTTACCTCTGACACCACCCCATCCATGTATAAATTGAACAGCCAAAGAAACATAACAATTCCCTGGAGAAGTCCCATCTTTACTTTAAACCGCTCACTCTCTCCATTTCTAATATTAACACAAGCTTTACTAATCTCATAAAAACTCTTGACTGCTCTTAACAGATTTCCTCGTATCCCATATATCTATAATACCTCTCACAGTGCCTTCCTGTCTATCCTGTCATAAGCCTTTTCCAAATCCATAAAGGCCCAAAAAACACCCTTCCCTTTTCCTTTCCTAAAGCTTTCCCACATATCTGCCTTACCAAAAATGCCTGGTCCATGCAAGCCCTACCTGTCCTAAACCCACACTGTTCCTCATCATTTACTACCTCTATTCCTCTCTTAAACCTCTCAATCCAAAGTCTCCCACAAGCCTTCCCAACTACACTCAACAAACTGATCCTTCTGAAACTACTACACTCACATTTATCCCCTTTTCCTTTCTAAAGCGAAACTACACAGGCATTCCTCCAATCCTCCGCTGCTCTACCCTCTTTTAAACAAACCTCACCAACCAGTCTTCCATCACTGTACCTCGCTTGTTTAGGCACTCCGCATGACACCCAACCACCCCAGGCGCCTTACCTACTCCTATCATTGTAATAACTGCTTTCACCTCATCTTTCCTTATTTCTTCTCAATTTTCCTCATTCACCACTGATATGTTCTTATTGCTTCCTACTGCAACAATCTTATATATATATATATATATATATAACTTATATATATGTATGTATGTATATATGTTTAACTTAGATTCAAACTCCTAAAAAAATTAGAATAGATACTTGTATTTCTAAAATACCCGATTTCACTAAAGCTCAGTTCATAGGACTACGTCAGGAGCTTCAGCTTACAGATTAGGAGGCAAAATTAAACGAAAGACCTGTAGATCAGATGTGGGAAATTTTTCAAAATACGCTCACTAAGATGATTCAAACTTACATTCCTTTTAAGGACAGACGTCCCCCAAATCAGTCTCACCCAAAGTGGCTCGACAAAGAAACTGAAAAAAGTATTGCTAAAACGAGACAGGCTTATAAGAAATATAAGTGCTCAGGTGCATCTAATGACTATGAAAGTTATGTATCAATACAGAGAGATTTAAAAAAGACAATAAGAAAAAGAAAACGACAATACGAAATGAAAATCGCTGATAAATCCAAAGAGAATCCCAAAGAATTCTATAGTTACATTAGAGATAAAAAAGTTGTTAGGAATCACATTGGTCCACTATTATCTGCTGACGGTCAACTTGAATATTCAAATAAAGGAATGTGTAATATCTTAAACAATTATTTTAGCTCGGTATTCGTAGACGAAACACCTCAAAGTGAACTCCAAACTGAAACCTGTGAAAAGTCTAGGGTAAACTTACTCACTACGGTAAATATAACAAAAGAAAAAATTAAATGGTGTATAGATAAACTCAAAGTTAATAAAACACCAGGGCCTGACGGTTGACATCCAAGAATCTTAAAGGAAATTAGAAATTAGATTGGTGTTCCATTAGAAATTATTTTCAAGAAATCCATCATATCCGGAGATGTCCCAAGAGAATGGAAGCTAGCTAACGTTACTCCCATATTCTAAAAAGGTGACAAAAAGAAGCCAAATAACTATAGGCCTATAAGTTTGACTTCAATCGTAGGAAAAATAATGGAAACTATCATCAGAGATGCTATCGAACATCATTTAGAAAGTAACCGTTTGATTAATAATAGCCAGCATGGTTTCAGACGGAAACGTTCTTGCGTGACTAACTTACTCGAATTTTACAACACAGTTATATCGAATTATGACAAAAGAAACAATATAGATTTAATATATCTAGACTTTGCAAAAGCTTTTGATACCGTCCCACACGAAAGACTACTTACTAAATTAACTTTACACGGAATAAGTGGTAGCCTATTAAGTTGGACTAGTAATTGGTTGAATGGTCGAAAACAAAGAGTTGTTTTAAATGGAAAAAATTCTAGATGGGAAAATGTTACAAGTGGAGTTCCTCATGGTTCCGTTCTTGGGCCACTTCTATTCATAGTATATATGAATGATATAGACCATGGACTAAAATCTACTGTTTCCAAATTTGCTGATGATACAAAACTGTGCGGAATGGAAAATGATCACTTAAACCAATTAGATATTCAAGAAGATTTAGATAAATTACAGCAATGGTCTGAAAAGTGGCTAATGAAATTTAACACGAGTAAATGCAAGGTAATGCACACTGGTAAAAACAACAATAAGTACGATTACAAGTTATTTGGAAATTCGTTAACAAAAGTGGATAGTGAAAAAGATCTCGGCGTAATTATCAGTAACGACCTCAAAGCATCCAAGCAGTGTATTTCAGCCTCTGAGAAAGCAAATAAGATTCTAGGACTGATTGCGCGATCTTTTGATTTCAAAAGTCCATCGCTCATTAACAAGCTATATAAATCGTTAGTTCGTCCACATTTGGAATATGCTGTTTCTGTATGGTCACCGAATCTCATTAAAGTCATTGACAGACTGGAAAAAGTACAACGGCGAGCCACAAAACTGATTCCAAATATCAAAAATAAATCATACGAAAATCGACTAAAACATATGAATCTGTTTTCCCTAAAAAAGCGTAGACTCAGAGGTGACTTGATACAGGTCTTTAAGATTCTGAAGGGAATTGACAACATCAAAAGTGACAAAATTTTCACATTAAATGAGAATCACACAAGAAACAATGGTCTCAAACTATCCGGAAATAGATTCAATTTGGAAGTAGGTAGAAACAACTTTGCCAACCGTGTAGTTAATGAATGGAATAAACTTCCTGCACAGGTAGTGCAATGTAGTTCAGTTCGAAGCTTTAAGACTCATTAGGTAAACACCTAAGCAAGATGCTGTAGTGATTATAATTTATTTTATATTATTTGTTTTTGCTTTATCATTTGTCTGTTTGATTTTCATTTATTATTAGTTATGTGTCAATTTATTATTATTTACTATTTACCTGTTTGTTTGTTATTCAACTAATTATTTATTTATGTATTTTGTTTGTTGCATACATTATTATGTTTTTTTTATAATTATTATTTTATTATTATTATGATTTTTTTCCGAATCCGACCTAGATATGGACCAAAAGGTCTCCTGTCGGCATGCTCCGCCTTTGTAATCCTTTGTAATATATACATATATATACGTATATATATATCTATCTATCTATATATATATATATATATGCACTAAGAACCCACTATTATTTGGATTTAAGAAAAGAAGAAAATAACGGATTTCCGTATATTTCGATCACTTGCTGTGATCCTCTTCACGCGGAATAAATAGACAAGAGAACATACACATATTATATACAGATGAGAGAGGTAAAGTTAGGGAACATGGACAAGTCAACTCATGTGGCATCTATATTGTTGTGCGGGTTATGTGGTAAATCGTCCGCTTTTACAATATGGGGAAATAATTTATCAACTGCCAAGGTGCTTATGTAATCTGGTGACCATTGGCCTTTTGAGATGTTTAAATTCGGGAATTGTTTTATTAAGGAAGATTCAATTATTTTCCTTTTGTAACTACATTTGGATTTGAAAATGGTTTTTGCCTCGTCCCAATTTATTCTGTGATTGTTGTTGGCTACGTGTTGAAATACCGCGGAGTTATGTTGAGCATATTTAAGTGAGTTTTTATGTTCTTTAATTCTCGTTTTTAATTCTCTGCCCGTTTGTCCCCAGTACACTTCATCACAATCTGAGCAAGGTAATTTGTAAACTCCAGGATATATGTCTTGTGTTGGTCTGTGATGAACGTTAACTACTTTTCTGAAAAGATTATGTAGCCCATTTTATTTAGATTCAGAGATTTCCGTCATCAAAACTCAGTTGAAAAGATTAGGGTACCCAGACTGGTTTACAAACAAAGCCTTAAGCAAAGCCAAAACCAGTTATTATAAATCCGCTTCCCATCCATCTCAACATCAAAAATGGAACAAACACTGCCTTAAACTTCCTTTTAACCAATTCATCAATAATTTCTCTCAAATGTTGCCAAAAGATAACGTAAATATTATTTTTAGTTATCCTAACAATCTTTTCAGAAAAGTAGTTAACGTTCATCACAGACCAACACAAGACATAAATCCCGGAGTTTACAAATTACCTTGCTCAGATTGTGATGAAGTGTACTGGGGACAAACGGGCAGAGAATTAAAAACGAGAATTAAAGAACATAAAAACTCACTTAAATATGCTCAACATAACTCACGCGGTATTTCAACACGTAGCCAACAACAATCACAGAATAAATTGAGACGAGGCAAAAACCATTTTCAAATCCAAATGTAGTTACAAAAGGAAAATAATTGAATCTTCCTTAATAAAACAATTCCCGAATTTTAACATCTCAAAAGGCCAATGGTCACCAGATTACATAAGCACCTTGGCAGTTGATAAATTATTTCCCCATATTGTAAAAGCGGACGATTTACCACATAACACGCACAACAATATAGATGCCACATGAGTTGACTTGTCCATGTTCTCTAACTTTACCTCTCTCATCTGTATATAATATGTGTATGTTCTCTTGTCTATGTATTCCGCGTGAAGAGGATCACAGCAAGTGATCGAAATATACGGAAATCCGTTATTTTCTTCTTTTCTTAAATCCAAATAATAGTGGGTTCTTAGTGCAATTACTAATGTGTAACGACATTACTGGACAGTGATATATATATATATATATATATATATATATATATATATATATATATATATATATATATATGATGAAGGTGGAAAAAGAAGTCACGGGTCTAGTTCCGAGTTCCTGAGTTTATTCCTGACCGGTTTCGCTCTATGCTTCTTCAGAGGAATGTGACTCTGGAGTGAAGCTGGCGGTATACATAGTCTGAGTAGGACCGCGTTCCCTCCTTGGAGGTGGGTTCCGTTTGGTTGTACAAAGGTTTATCATTTTTAATACAATGAACAAAAGTTATAAAACAGTATACAATAAATTTTGATGTTATTATAAAACAGCTCCGGTGTGTGTGGAATGTTGATCGAGGGTGTAACAGTGTAAGTGAAGTGAGTGGTGTAAAAATGTGAAGATAAATTATTTTTATTATTATTTTTATTTTTATTCTTATTTTTATTTATTTATTTATATTTATTTTTATTTTTATTTTTATTTTTATTTTTATTTTTATTTTTATTTTTATTTTTATTTTTATTTTTATTTTTATTTTTATTTTTATTTTTATTTTTATTTTTATTTTTATTTTTATTTTCATTTTCATTTTCATTTTCATTTTCATTTTATTTCATTTTATTTTATTTTATTCTATTTATCTTCACATTTTTACACCACTCACTTCACTTACACTGTTACACCCTCGATCAACATTCCACACACACCGGAGCTGTTTTATAATAACATCAAAATTTATTGTATACTGTTTTATAACTTTTGTTCATTGTATTAAAAATTATAAACCATTGTACAACCAAACGGAACCCACCTCCAAGGAGGGAACGCGGTCCTACTCAGACTATGTATACCGCCAGCTTCACTCCAGAGTCACATTCCTCTGAAGAAGCATAGAGCGAAACCGGTCAGGAATAAACTCAGGAACTCGGAACTAGACCCGTGACTTCTTTTTCCACCTTCATCAACTTGTCACAATGTACCAGCATATATATATACATATATATATATATATATATATATATATATATATATATATATATATATATATATATACATATATATATGTATATATATATATATATATGTATATATATACATACATATATATATCTTGGAAGGAGGCCATTTATGATGCATGCGTTGTTGAAGTCAACAGCTGCGATAGCATTATTATGCTTGTAGAAATGCTTTTCTAAGTTGCGCACCAACGTGCGGTCGTCTGGAAGCAGGTTCTTAAGCAGGTTCTTAAGCAGGTTCTTAAGCAGATTGCTGAAGTCCATGGTATATATATATATATATATATATATATATATATATATATATATATATATATATATATATGTGTGTGTGTGTGTGTGTGTGTGTGTGTGTGTGTGTGTGTGTGTGTGTGTGTGTGTGTGTGTGTGTGTGTGTGTGTGTGTGTGTGTGTGTGTGTGTGTGTGTGTGTATTCACCTTGGTCTTTGAATCACGTGATGGACCCGTGATCGACAGCTATTTCCCTCCCGGAAGAGAGTTCAAAGCTCGTATGACCGATCTATGGGTAATGCTGTGACCTTACACGCACACACACACCCAGCTCCCCGCCCACGAGAGTTGGAGTAACGACTCGAAGCGCAGTGGTACTGAAACTATTTCAGCCCTGGGCAGGATTCGAACCGGGACCGCCGTAGTGACAATCTGGGAGTCTACCAACTGCGCCACCGAGTCGTGTGTGTGCGTGCGTGTGTGTGTGTGTTGTGTGTGTGTGTGTACGTGTCTGTGTGTGTGTGTGTGTGTGTGTGTGTACGTGTCTGTGCGTGTGTGTGTGTGTGTGCGTGTGTGTGTGTGTGTGTGTATGAATGTATATATATATATATATATATGTATCTATATACATATAATCACGCATATAAACTCTCCTACTGGGATTCGAACCCTTACCTGGGCAGCTTGCTTATTATAATACAAAAACCTTACCGTTTTCTATATGCGAGTATATATATATATATATATACATATATATATATATATATATGTATATATATATACTTATGTATATGTATATATATATACATATATATACATATATTTGTATATTCATACATATGTATGTATATATATATGATATATATATATATGTATATATATATATATATTTATATGTATATGTTTATTCATACATATATGTATATATATATATGTATATATATATATATATATGTATTCATATATACACTATATATACATTATACATATATGTATATATATATGTATATATATATGTATATGTATATATATATATATATATATGTATATATATATATATATATATATATATATATGTATATATATATATAAGCACGTAGTCTGTGGTATCCTTCCGAGGATCTACGCTGGCACGTGTTGTAACAGTAGAGCCAAGGGGATCCATTAGAGGATATCACGATTGGGCACGTAACTGGTATACCATTTTCTTGATCCTTGGTATTTCTTTTCCAGGCGTCATGACCTTTATGCTTCTGATGGAATCCACCTTACTCGCAGAGGCAAAGATGTTCTTACAAACCTCAGTGTGAGGTAGAAACTCAAAGGGAAGGGGAAATAGAGTGCATTGAGGAAAACAGAGTAGTGTATAGCAATAATGTAGAGCAATATGTCAGTGTAGGACAAAATATCATTTTAGGATATGATATCGTCAGAGGACGAAATATTACATTAGGATGTAATGTCAAAGGTCAAAATATCACAATGGGATGTAATATTAGTGGAGGACAAATATCAAGATGGGGTATAATAATAGTGGAGGACAAAATATCACGGTAGGATATAATGTCAGTGGAGGACAGAATATAATTTTAGGAAGGGATGCCGGACAGAATGTCAGCGAACGACGGGTGGCCGGTGTGGAACGCGGTGACGTAGGGGGGCAAGGTATACATAAGAGATCGGATGACCGTGAGGGACCAGATGTCCGTGATGGGGCAAATGTCCATGAGGCATTGAATGTCAATGAAGGACCAAATGTCAATATAGAGCAAGGTGTCAATAAAGAACAAAATTATAATGTAAGGCGTGATGTTGAAATACAAAACGTATCAAAAAGAAACAATCACGAGTCTCTTAATAACATATACTTTAATGCTAGTAGTATTAGGAATAAATTCCAAGAAAGACAGGCGTATTTCAAAAGCAAAAATCTCGATATCATAGGAATAACCGAGACATGGTTAAATGGTGGGGAATTTGAAGCTGAATTTCATATTGTGGGATTTAAAAACTCACTTCAGGATAGAAACCGCAAGAAAGGTGGGGGTGTTTTGTTGTACGTTAAAAGCAATGCCCATGCTGTGTTTTAGAGAAAGTAAAACGGGATACACATGAGAGTTTGTGGGTAGAATTAACCCAAACAAATGGACGAAAATTAATGTGGGTGTAATATATGGGACAAAAACGTTATCATTTGCAAACGTCAAACTGTTGTTTCTAGAACTGTCTAGTTGCTGCAACCGGGACTTATTGATCATGGGTGATTTCAGTTTTACTGACATTGATTGGATGACCCTTGAACATGGTCATATAGGTAGTCGCTTGATAGATTTTCTCGGTGACAATTACTTAGTTCAGCATGTAAGAGACCACAAGACATGTAAACTTACACCATCTATTGATCACTAACCGTGAATGCATGATAACCGATGTAGAAGTTGGTGAAACTATTGCAAATAGTGATCACAACTTAGTTAAATTCAAACTGCTAAAACATTTTAGAATAGATACTTGTGTATCTAAAATACCCGATTTTAGCAAAGCTCGGTTCATGGGACTACATCAGGAGCTTCAGCAAAAATTAAGCAAAATTAAGCAAAAGACCTATAGATCAGATGTGGGAAATATTTCAAAATACGCTTTCTAAGATGATTCATATATACATCCCGTTTAAGGACAGACGCCTCCCAAATCAGGCTCGCCCAAAATGGCTCGACAAAGAAACTGAAAAAATTATTACTAAAAGGAGACAGGCTTATAAGAAATACAAATGCTCGGGTGCACCTAATGACTATATCAAAGTTATGTAATAAACCAGAGAGATTTAAAAAAGACAATAAAAAACGAAAACCACAATACGAAATGAATATCGCTGATAAATCCAAAGAGAATTCCAAAGAATTCTATAGTTACATTAGAGATAAAAAAGTTATTAGGAATCACATTGGCCCACTATTATCTACTGACGGTTAACTTGATTACTCAAATGAAGGAATGGGTGATATTTTGTATAACTATTTTTGCTCAGTATTCGTAAGCAAAACACCTTAGAGTGAACTACAAACTAAAACCTGTGAAAATTTTTGAGTGAACTAACTCACTACGGTATAGATAACAAAAGAAAGAATTAAAAGGTGTATAGAGAAACTCGAAATTAATAAAACACCAGGGCCTGACGGTTGGTATCCAAGAATCTTAAAGCAAATGAAAAATGAGATTGTTGTTCCATTAGAATTTATTTTCAAGAAATCCATCATATCCGGAAATGTCCCGAGAATGGAAGCTAGCTACCGTTACTCCCATATTCCAAAAAGGTGCCAAAAAGAGTCCAAATAACTGCAGGCCTATAAACTTGACTTCATTCGTAGAAAAAATGATGGAAACTATCATCAGAGATGTTATCAAACATCATTTAGAAATTAACTGTTTGATAAATAATAGCCAGCATGGATTCGGACGGAAACGTCCTTGCGTGACTAATTTACTCGAATTCTGCAACACAGTCATCTCGAATTATGACAAAAGAAACAATATATATCTAATAAATTTAGACTTTGCAAAAGCTTTTGATACCGGCCCTCACGAAAGGATACTTACTAAATTAGCTTCACACGGAGTAAGGGTAACCTATTAAGTTGGACTAGAAATTGGTTGAATGATGAAAAAAAGAGTTATTCTAAACGGCAAAACTTCTAGATGAAATAATGTTACTAGTGGATACAAAATTTGCTGATGATACAAAATTGTGCGGAATGGCAAATGATCATTTAAATCAATTAGATATTCAAGAAGATTTAGATAAATTACAGCAATGGTCTGAAAAGTGGCTAATAAAACCTAACACAAGTAAATACAAGGTTATGCACATAGGTAAAAATAACAGTAAGTACGATTACAAGTTATTTGGAAATTCGTTAACAAAAGTGGATAGTGATTATCAGTAACAATCTCAAATCATCTAAGCAGTGTATTTCAGTCTCTGAGAAAGCAAATAAGATTCTAGGGCTGATTGCGCGATCTTTTGACTTCAAAAGTCCATCACTCATTAACAACTTATATAAAGCGTTAGTTCGTCCACATTTGGAATATGCTGTTTACGTATGGTCATCGAATCTCATTAAAGACACTGGCAGATTGGAAAAAGTACAACGGCGAGAGCCACAAAACTGATTCCAAATATAAAAACTAAATCATACGAAAATCGGCCAAAACATATGAATCTGTTTTCCTTAAAAAAAAAAGAAAAAAAAAAAAGCATAGACTCAGAGGTGACTTGATACAGGTCTTTAAGATTCTAATGGGAATTGACAACATCAAAAGTGACAAAAAATTTACACTGAATGGGAATCCGACAAGAAACAATGGTCCTAAACTGTCAGAAAATAGGTTTAATTTGAAAGTGGGTAGTTAATGAATGAATGGAATAAACATCTAAGCAAGATGCTGTAATGACTGCCATTTATTTCATATTATTTGTTTATTTGTTTGTTATTATTTGCTTGATTTTCATTTATTATCATTTATCTGTAAATTTATTATTATTTATTATGTACCTGTTTGTTTACTATTTAACTATACCTATGCATTTATTTATTTCATCTATTGTTATTTACATTATAGTTTTTATTAATTTATTTATTCTTATTTATTTATCATTATTATATTTTTGCGCACCTGACCTAGTTATGGACCAAAAGGTCGCCTGTCGGCATGCTTCGCCTTTGTAATCCTTTGTAAATCATAATAGTCTTATAGTCGTTTTTTTCAACACTTATATTTTGCATATTATATTCGGCTGTAGTTATACTGCCATCACAATGTGCATTTGTGTGTAAGGACATAAAAATATCAAATCATAAAAATGAAGGAAACTACAAGAGACCATAAGGCCTACACTAGGCAGTTCCATGTTCATTATCACCTGTTATCCCCATCCATAAAGTTACCTAACCGTTTCTTAAAACAACCGATGGTTTCAGCACTCGCTACATGGTTACTAAGTCTATTCTATTCGTTGACTACCCTATCAGTAAACTAGTTCTTGCCTATTACCATCTAAATTTCCACAATTTAAATCCATTAATGCGAGCCTTTCCCTGTTGTCTTAGTATGATGAAACATGTTGGCGTCACCCCCTGTTAAAACTTTTGATCCACTTGAACACCTCTATTAGATCAACCCACATTCTGCATCTTTCCAGAGAGTTAAGGTGCTTAAGCTTCTCCTCGTAAGGTATATTTCTGAGCCCACTTATCATTTTTGTCATTCTACTCTGTACTGATTCTAGTGATTTAATATCCATTCTATAGGACGCAGACCAAAATTGTACCACATAGTCAAGGATGGGTCTAACGAACGCCAAAGAGAGTTTGATAATTACCTCTGCAGTTCTATTCTTAACCATGCAGCAATGAAACCTAATGCTCTGTTAGCTCTATTCCTGGCGCTAATGCACTGTTTACTAGATTTATGGTCAAAACTAACTAGAGCTTCCAAGTCTCTCTCGCTCATAGTTTTCTCTAAAAAGGTGTTATTTAAGCTACATCTGCTTTCGGGATTGTGTAACCTTACGTCTAACACGCTGCACTTTGAGATATTGATACCCATTTGCCATTTCACCAACCATGTGAACAATTTGTTAAGATCTTCTCTTGACCTGATTAGGCGACCTATTCTAGTGTCGTCCGTAGACTCATTAACATTACTATTAATTCCATTGTACAAGTTGTTTATATGCACAATAAAGGACCTAAAACCGTGCCCTGGGGAAATCCACTAGAAGCACTCTCCCATTAGGATTTTACGCCGTTTATGGTGACTCGCCATTGTCTATCACTGATCCAAACTCTAATCCATTCAAATAATTTTCCTCCTATGCCTGATAGAGAGGCTAGGCGAGAATACAAGGTGTGCGAGAAAGTGTTAAGGGCATACATAGTGATTCCGGAATATTCTAGAAGGTAATTTCGGGGGAGGGGGTGGGGGATCCAGCAATTATATATACTGAAAATGGGACCGGGTGAGCCAAGAACTTGGATAAAGGGTGACGTGCGCGTAGTATCCGCCTATCCGCTCATTAGATCAAACAAGGGAAGCTATCAAATTAGAGAAATTCATAGATTACGTACAGAAGTAAAGTTGTACAGAAGCAGCTTCGAGCAACCACTCGAATAGACAGCAAGGAAGATTAAAAATCGGAAATCAGGTTGTAGAGTAATAGTATGTACCGGAACGGGAAAGTAGAATTATTTAGTAATTTTGATGTACTCTAGAAAATGAGTTCAGGTAGTCGGAATAGGAATAGTTAACAGAGCATTAGATTTCATTGCCAAGACATTTATAAATAACAGTGCAGAGGTAGTTATCAAACTCTATCTAGCTTTAGTTAGACCCATTCCTGATAACGCGGTAGTTTGGGTCTCTGTCCTATAAAATGGATATCAATTCACTAGAATCAGTACAGAGAAAAATTACCAAAATTATATACCGGCATAGAAATTTAACCTACGAGGACAGGCATAGGCACCTTAACTCTCTGGAAAGACGCAGAATACGACTTGATCTAATAGAGGTGTTGAAACGGGTCAAGGGGTTTAACAGTATGTATATATATATATATATATATATATATATATATATATATATATATATGTATATATATATATATATATATGTATATATATATATATATATATATATATATATATATATATATATGTATATATACCAAGAGCTTTTCCCCCTTTATAAGGGAGGTAACTAAGTCAAACACGCACCTACTCCCACCCATTCCATTCTCATCCACCACACTCTCCCCTCTCTCATCTTAGCTTCTCGTGGATGACGGGTTATCTCTCTATCCCACCCACTGCTCTGGGTCAAAGGCAATACAGCAGGACATAGTACATCTACAGCAAAGCCACTTCACTTAATCGGTGACCCCCTCTCCGTCTCTTCCTGCAGAAAAAGAAAAGATGGGGAGAAATACCTTCGGTCCTCGTTAAAATATCACTCACACATAAGCACCCCCCTACTCCAACCCCAGCCCCTCCCTTCATCTATACACAGTCACTCTCCACTCATCCCTATCTCCTGCCTTCACCCTCCTTTCCTCAACAGACATTCCCCTCTTCCTCAACGCCCCCTTCACCCCATCCATCCATGTAACCCTCGGTCGTCCCCTCAAGTTCACTTCTCCCACCTCTGCCTTCTACACCTCTTTTATTAATCTTTCATCACTCATTCTTTCCATGTGTCCAAACCATCTCAATAATCTTTCATCGGCCCTATGTGCCATCTTCTTTTCCACTCCCGCTCTCCTCCTCGCCTCCTCGTTTCTCACTCCATCCAACCTAATAATCTCTATCATCTAGAAATTTCATCTCAAACACATTTAAAGTTTTCATCTCTGCCTCTCTTAAATTCCAGTTCTCTGCCCCATACAATGCTGTTGGTACAATCACCCCTTCATACAATCCTCTTTGCCTCCATTCCCGGATGCCTAATTTTCATGACACATTTTAATCACCCAGGGCACTTAATTGCTTCTCACAATCTACAATTTACTTCTACCTCCGCTCCTCCCTTTCCTGCCACATGTGACTCCAAATGCCTAAAGCTATCCACTTATTCCAGCCTCTCTCCTTTTAAACTTATTTTAAGCTCACTGCTATCCTCTACCCTTGTATAACTAATCGCTTTACTTTTACCCAAATTTACCTTCAACTTTCCCCTATCGCATACCTTATCAGACTCCGTCACTAACCCCCTTAGCGCAGAGTCGTCAGGAAACAATAACTTGCTCACCTTCCACTTTTCTCCATTTTCTTTAACCGTCTTCAGTTGCCTTCCCATCACCCTCGCCTTTACCTCCCACACGACCCCATTGATGTACACATTGAACACCCATAGTGACATGACACATCCCTGAGGCAGTCCCACCTTTACCTCAAACCACTCGCTCTATCCATTTCCCATTCTATCACAGGCTCTACTACTCTCATATAAACTCTTGACTGCCCATAACAGCTTTCCCCTAATTCCATATATCTGCAATACCTCCCACAGTACCTTCCTGTTTACCCTGACATAAGCCTTCTACAAATCCATAAAGCCCCCACCACAAAAAAATCCTTACCTTTTGCTAAAGTTTTCTCACAAATCTGCCTCACCACAAATTTATGATCCACGTAATCCCTACCTTTCCAATACAAACACAGTTCATCACCAATTATTTCTCATAAGCCTTCCCAGCCACTCTCAACAGACTGATCCCTCTGAAACTACTATACTCACAGGCACTCCTTCATTCCTCCGGCACTCTACTCTCCCTTAAACACGCATTAAACAACCTTGACAGCTAGTCCACTATTACCGTACCTCCCTTCTTTAGACACTCCGCATGGCACCTATCTAACCCAGGTGCCCAAAAGAAGTCAAGCATAAGTACACATGGGAGAGGGTGGAGGATAGAAGGGTGGTTGATAAGGCATTAATTTACTAAGAAGTAGTACTCATGACAAGTGTAGGAAGAGTTATGGATGTGCATGTTCTTACAGGAGAGAGTGGGGGAATATCAGATAATTCTTTGGTGGAAGGTAAGTTGAGAGTGAAGGATAGGTAGAAAAAAGAGGAAAATGACGGAAGGTAGGGAGGTGCTTAGAGCAAACTGTTCAAATAAGAAGGAAAAGGCTCAGAAGTACAAGGAGAAGCCGAGGCAAGTGTGGGAGAAGTGAAGGATAGAGTAGAAGTAGATATGGAAGAGGAATGAGGGGTGTTTAAGAGAGGAAGTGGCAAGGTGTGCAAAGATAATATGTAGAACAAGGAGGATGGGAGGGAATAAAAGGAAGGGTAGTGAATGGTGGTATGAAGTGAAGAAGGTTATAGAAGAGAGGAAGTGAGCATTCAGAGACTGGTTGCAAAGCAGGATGAGAGAAACATATGAGAGGTATAAACAAAAAAGAAGCAAAACAAAATATATAGGAGGCAAAAAGGAGAGCAGATGTAAAATGGAGGAGTAAGACAATTTTTTTAAAGCAATAAAAATATGTTTGGAAGGAAATCATGAGTGGAAGGAGAGATGAGTCAAATAAAGAAGAAAAGTTAAAAGGCGCATATGAACAGATCTTAATACACAAACTCGTACTTTATATAATATTATGTGGTGGGGGAAAAGAATACTGCCACCAAGTATTCCCACTTGGATCGTAAGAGGCGAGAAGAAAGGGACGGGGATTGGGACTAGGCATCCTTCTCCTTGTAGCCCCACAGGGGAAATTCCTAAAAAAAAAGAAAAGAAGGCATAAGAGGGGCTGGAAAGCCTCGGACCAGCACCCTAAGGTTTGGGTCTTTTAATGTGCGTGGATGTGGTACAGATGAAAGTAAAAGGGAAGAGATAGGTAGTATTTTTGTGAGAAGAAAGATGGATGTGTTGGCTTTGAGTGAAACTAAGTTGAAAGGGTAGGGTGAGTGTAAGTTTGGGAATGTAAGTGGGAGGTTATCAGGAGTGAAGAGAGGGCGAGGGAGGGAAGGGGTGGCTATTCTAGTAAGTGAAGAGATAGGTAAACGGGTAGTGGAGTGGAAGGAGGTTTCCTCAAGGATAATGTGGATGAAGGTGAAACTGGGGAAGGAGATGTGGGTCTTTGTAAGTGCATATGGGCCTGGCAGTGAGAAGAGTGTAGAAGAAAGGGAGGCCTTTTGGATATATCTAAATGAGTGCATAGAGGATTTGGGAAGAAATGTCAATGTAATAGTACTGGGAGACCTTAATGCTAGGGTGGGAAAGGGTCCAATCGATGGAGTGGTTGGGAAATGTGGAGTTCCAGGAAAGAATCGTAGTGGAGAGTTGATGGTGGAAATGTGTCTAGAAAGAGAGTTGATGATAGCAAATACAGTGTTTCGGAAGAAAGTCAAGCATAAGTACACATGGGAGAGTGTGGTGGAGGGAAGGGTGGTAGATAGAGCGCTAATAGATTATGTAGTGGTAAATAGGATTATGCTAGGAAGAGTTAAGGATGTACATGTGCTAAGGGGAGAGGGTGGGGGAATATCAGATCATTTTTTGGTGGAAGGTAAGTTGAAAGCGGAGGATAGATGGAGGAAGAGGAAAGGGACAAAAGGTAGGGAGGTTCTTAGAGTGAACTCTTTGAATGAGAAGGAAAAGGAGAAGGAGTACGGAAAGAAGCTGAAGGAGGAGTGGGAGGGAGTAAAGGGTAGAGGAGAGCTGGGTGTGGAGGAGGAATGGGGATGGTTCAAGGAGGGAGTCATAAAGTGTGCAAGGATGGTGTGTGGAACAAGTAGGACAGGGGGAAATAGAAGAAACGGTAGTGAATGGTGGGATGAGGAAACAAAAAAGGTTGTAGAAGAGAAGAAGCGAGCTTGCACAGATTGGTTACAAAATAGGACGAGGGAGTCATATGAGAGGTACAAAGAAAAGAAAAGAGAAGTAAAGCAAAAGGTAAAGGTTGCAAAGAGGAGAGCAGATGTGAAATGGGGTAAGAGTTTGACAGAAAATTTTGAAAGTAATAAAAAGATATTTTGGAAAGAAATTAAGAGAGGAAGAGGAGGCGAATCAAGTAGAGAAGAAAAGGTAACAGGTGCAGATGGAGAGATGATAATGGAAGAGAAGGCAGTAAGGGGAAGATGGGCAGAATATTTTAGGGAGTTGCTAACACATTTAGGATAGGGAAGGAAAGATTACTGCAGTGGGATGTGCGAAGAAAATGAGAGTGATGAATGAGGAGAATGGAGGAGAAATAAGGAAGAATGAGGTGAAGGCAATTGTTAAGATGATGAAAGCAGGTAAGGCACCTGGTCTGGATGGATGCCATGCAGAATGTCTGAAAAAGGGAGGTACAGTGATGGTGGACTGGTTGGTGAGGTTATTTAATGTTTGTTGGAGAGAGGGTAGAGTGCCGGAGGACTGGAGGAGTGCCTGTATAGTTCCTCTTTACAAGGGAAAAGGGGACAAGTGTGAATGTAGTAGTTTCAGAGGGATTAGCTTGTTGAGTGTAGTTGGGAAGGCTTATGGGAGGATCTTGGTTGAGAGGATTAGGAGAGGGACAGAAGGAGTAATTGGTGAGGAACAGTGTGGATTTAGGACAGGTAGAGGTTGTGTAGATCAGATATTTGTGGTAAGACAGATATGTGAGAAAGCTATAGGAAAGGGGAAGGATGTTTTTTGGGCTTTTATGGATCTGGAAAAGGCTTACGATAGGGTAGACAGAAAGGCACTGTGGGAGGTTATGCAGATATACTGGATAGGAGGAAAGCTTCTGGGAGCTGTCAAGAGTTTTTATGAGAATGGTAGAGCTTGTGTCAGGATTGGAAATGGAGAGAGTGAGTGGTTCGAGGTAAAGGTGGGACTTCGTCAAGGATGCGTTATGTCGCCCTGGCTGTTCAACTTATACATGGATGGGGTGGTGCGAGAGGTAAATGCAAGGGTAGTGGGTCAGGGATTGGAGATGGTTAAAGAAAATGGAGAAAAGTGGGAGGTGAGCCAGCTGTTGTTTGTGGACGACACTGCACTTATGGCAGGATCGGAGGAGGGATTGAGGAAGTTGGTGGCAGAGTTTGGGAGAGTATGTGATAGAAGAAAGCTAAAGATAAATGTGGGTAAAAGTAAGGTGATGAGATATACAAGGGGTGAAAGTGGCAGTAGACTGGAAGTGAGCATTAAGGGAGAGCGACTGGAGGAAGTGGATAGTTTTAGATACTTGGGTGCAAATGTGGCAGGGAAAGGTGGAGTGAAAGTGGAGGTAGAATGTAGATTGAGAGAAGCGAGTAAATGCCTTGGTGGATTAAAGAGTGTAATGAGGAATAGACATTTGGGAATGGAAGCTAAGAGGAGACTGTATGTAGGAGTGATTATGCCAACAGCGCTGTATGGGGCATAAACATGGAACATAAGAGAAGAAGAAAGAAGGAGTTTGAATGTGTTTGAGATGAGGTGTCTGAGAAGTATGATGGGGGTTACTAGGCTGGATAGAGTGAGAAATGAAGAGGTGAGGAGGAGGACGGGGTGAAAAAGGAGCTGGGAGATAGGGTTGATGAAAGAGTATTAGGATGGTTAGGACACATGGAAAGAATGAGTGAAGAAAGACTAGTAAAAGAGGTGTGGAAGGCAGATGTGGAGGGAGTGAACATGAGGGGACGTCCTAGGATGAGGTGGATGGATGGGGTGAAGGGGGCTTTGGGGAAGAGGGGA
The DNA here is from genome assembly GCF_046742065.1 of Oratosquilla oratoria. Classification (NCBI taxonomy): domain Eukaryota; kingdom Metazoa; phylum Arthropoda; class Malacostraca; order Stomatopoda; family Squillidae; genus Oratosquilla; species Oratosquilla oratoria. Next base: position 8,233,356 of record NC_134801.1, read on the forward strand.
ATGTCTGTTGATGAAGGAAGGGAGAGGACAGAAGACAGGGGTGAATGGAGAATGGTTGTATATGAATGATGTTGTGATAGCATGAGGTGGAATGGGTGGGTGGATGGGGGGTGAGGTAGTATGTGTGAGCAAAATTTGACGCAGCCCGAAAGGATTTCTCCCCGTCCTCTCATTTTATGCAATTAGGGGGACGGAGAGGGGGGGTCGCCGATTTAATGAAGCGGCCTTGCTGTGGATGTGCTGTGTCTTGCGACACTGCTTCTGACCCAGGGCAGTGGACAAGGTGCAGGGATGGCCCGTCATTCGGGAGGTGCTCAGATAAGAGGGAGGGTGGAGGGGTGTGGAGTTTATTCAGGGGTGGAATGGGTGGGATTGATTTTGGGCCTTTTTCTTTTTGGCTACCCCCCTTGTAAGGGGGAAAAAGCCTTGGTATATGTATGTATGTATGTTTTGTTTTGTGTTTCTTCTTTTCTGTAGACATATGTCATGAACACACGACATATTTGACACTGTATTTACATAATGAACGCACATAGAATGGTTTGCATTTATGATTCACAGATATGTAGCGAAAGTGAATGGGAAACTTAATGTTTGTACTGCTTTGCTTAGTACATTATGGTTGAAAAGAAGATAACGATTGTAGTATCACTATCTCTTCAAAGAGAAAGGACGTATTGCTGGATACATTATCCATCCCAGAAATGTTGATCATGTAATAAATAAATAGATAAACAAAATATTCAATTAATAGATAAATAAATCAAAAATACACAAACTACTTCATATGATATCCCGTTTCATTTTTCTTCTTTTGTGTGAAGATATTACGAAAATATGACACTGCATACCTATGATATTTATATAATGAACGTATACAAAGTGTCATATTTTCATAATTTGCGTACATGTAGTAATAGAGTATGGGGAGCTTTCTCTCAGTATAAATAACGGTTGATTAAAGGAATGGCCCGGCCATTGGGGTCATTAACGAATTTCTGCCCAGTTT
>NC_134801.1:8239364-8244364 GCF_046742065.1 Oratosquilla oratoria
TGTCAGACAAATTTGAACAGAATTTTCTGTAGTAACCTACCATTCCTACGAATCGTCTAATCTCTCTTCTATTCGTGGGTGTAGGGAGGCCTCTGATGTCTTGAACTTTAGCTGCTAAGGGGAATGTTTCAGAATTACCTACTTTGAAACATAAATAGAATACTTGGGCATGTCCGAAAAGACTTTTTCTATGGTTAGGTTAGTCTTGTCGGCACACTCAAAGAAATCATGTAACAGATTTAGATGTTGTTTCAAAGTCTCGCTAAATATTACCACGTCATCTAGATATGTTTTAACTCCTCTCATGTCTAAAATAATCTTATTAACCATTATTTGTAAGGTAACAGGAACAGTCCTTAACCCAAAGGGAAGAACCCTCAACTGAAATAATTCATCTGGTGTTATAAAGTCTGTTTTGTCTTGATCATCGGGGTGCACTGACATTTGGCAATAACCTTTTAGTAGATTTATGGTAGTGACATATTCATAAAAGCCAATGTCATATATTAGATCATCAACCATAATAAGTGGATAAGAGTCTGCTATCGTTATCCCATTCAACTTTGTATAATCTACTACTAATCTATCTTTCCCTCCTGGTTTTGGCACTAGTAAACAGGAAGTAGCCCAAGGACTGGAGGATGGCTCTGTTAGTCCTTGTAGTAGTAGAGACTGCTTCAACTCTAAGGATACTCTTTTTCTCGGGATTTAATCTATAAAGGGCTTTCTTAATGGGTTTAGTAGAGGTTAGTTCGATGTAATGCATTACATCTGTGCATTGCCTCAGAGCATAGGAAAATAGATATGGGTAATCCCGAACTAATCTTACATCTTGCTGTTTATCGTAGCCTAAGTGTTCTAGCCCCCCCACCCCCAAGTTCATCAAAGCACGCTGAGGTTATGGGTGGTGTGTAGACATACAACCTCAGCGTGCGACCAGCCGGGGAGATGTTAGCCGCTGAGGTCAACATTGGTATATAAACTATCAAAACATGGCGAGGGTACACATTTCACATTATAATTACTCTACGTTGTATGTAATATTGATGTGATATTGTCTTTGTCAAAATATGTCATTTAATTTTGGTAATATTTTAATATTGCGAATTCATTGCTACAGATGTAATTCTAATAATCTCCCCCTGAGGACGAAATATCAAAAGTGTAACACATGACTGCATTAGGTGATTTATCTTATAGTCCTCCTAATGCAAAAAAGGTTAATAAGAATTTTGGAAACCATTATGAAAAAAATTAATAACCGTGAGAATGCTTTTGTTTTTAACTCTATGTATGTATGTATGTATATATATATATATATATATATATATATATATATATATGTATATATGCATATATATATATATATATACATATGTATGTACGTGTATATATATTTTGGAGTCATATAATGGTGGTTTGAATGAAAGTCACCGCAAAATGTATAGATGAGAATTAAATCACTATATTTATACACCAAAGGAAAACAGTGCTCTCTCTCTCACCGCTGACAAGAGACTGGTTACATTGCGTCCCGTGCCCAGAATGCGCTGGAAACATCCATTCATTTTGGCGTGAATATGAACATACTAACAGGAACCCGCCAGGTGGCTTTATACAGAGGTACATAAATAAATATATTATATTACAACTACAATACACGTTCCTACTACCTAGCTCGGCCATCCTTTCGGTGTCCTCACCGTGGAAACAAGGGAGCGGAGAAACACAGTGAAACATGGGTACAACTACATACTGGCCAGTAAAAAATAATTAATTCCCGGACGTCCGGGACATGGTACAAAATACAAATGAAATCTACAATAAATTTAGAAAAGTATATTTGGCAGATAATTACAATACATCTAATGAAACAGAGTCTCATCTCCGTTGTTGTTAACACTGTTTACTGTTCCCTTCTTTAATTTTGTGTTTCGTTTCTCACTTCTACTTTCTTTTCCTCACTGTCTTTATGTCGGTTGGTCACTCACAAAAATTTTCTGTAAGAAGAACCTTTGTTCCCTTTCATCCGAATTAGTCAAGTTCCATTATTCTGTATAAGAGAGGGCAATTAAACTGAATTTAAATTTTCTGTCGTTTCCTCCCGAAAAACATTACACTTGGCTAGTCAGTTTACACCAAGGGACTCCCATCTGGAATCCTCAATTTGATCACTAGGTCAGTTTGCATTGATGTAGGAGAGAATCCAAACGCAGCATATGGGATCCAATATATTTAACGTTTCGCCCAGCAGGGCTTCTTTAGAAATAACATAGTGGACAAACATCTGACTATGTTATTTCTGAAGAGGCCCTACTGGGCGAAACGTTAAATACATTGGATACCATACTATGCGTTTGGCTTCTCTCCTAAAGTGCTGTTGCAGTTGTTGCTGCTTTTGCTCATTTGCATTGATGTCATGATTTCTTTAGTCTATATCTCTTTACTCTTACATCTAAGTACTTCCCCCCCAAGGGCGTGACTATACTTCCATAAACCAATTGAATTTTCTTCTCCTCCACCCTTTCTCCAATCAGACTGTTACAAATGCCTTAAGCAATACTGCTTACTTAAGCAATCCCAAAATCAATGCATCACTGGCTTAGTTTACATACTGCTACATCAGCATAATACAGCAATGAAATCGGGTCCCTAGCGGTTGTTTGTAAACTAGGCAAGGAGCGAGATTATGCAACTCCTTCGCCTACGACTGTTGTTTACCAAACATCCAACTCATAAAAATTAAATTCTCGTCGCCTACCCCTCTATCTACCTTACTTGTCTACTTTATCCTCCAGCCTCTTACACAGAGATGACATCCCCCTCGGTTATGCTAAGCATAAATGAGGCTGCACATAGTTATTTTCGTAATGTACATACTGTATAGATATCAATTATAATGACAAAAAATTACACATCAAGACAATTGTACAAATACACAATAGTCTTACTCGGCCATCAATGCAATGTATCTTTTGAACGAAGATGATACGAGTGGTGAACAGGGAGTAAGACAATGGGAACATTGAGCCTTGGGGGAGGCTGGGAAAATACAGATATGGACACCTGTATCTTCTTAAGCATATCAGAATGCAGAACCTTACTAAGTCCCTGAGATGCGTCAAAAACCATGACCTTATTGGGATGAAGCCTCTGCGTTACCAGAAAATTACCAGTAAATTTGTTGTTTAATTTACGAGTAGACTGTCGCTCAGGATCACCTATTTGGATGGAAACAGGTATAGCCTTACTATGTTGTTTCTGTATTATGTTTGATCTAGACTCCTGAAGGTTCCTTCTGATAGAATCATAAATGGTATGCAGTGTATGAAACTGAAGGCGACTATAATCTTCAGAATTGCATAGGACTATCCAGAATATCATATGGAAGCCTCTTCTCAGAACCATAAATGACATAATGAGGTGCCTTTCCCGTTGCTACATTGACAGTGGTATTAATACAGGCACTGACATAGGGTAGACAGTCTTCCCAAGTGCCTTAGGATGTCAAGTATTTTCCTATTTGTCCGCTCTACCACACCATTGAAGGAGGGATGATAAGCAGTTACAAAAGTTTGGGTGATGTTGTATTGTTTGCAAATGCTGGCTATGACCTCATTCTTAAATTCAGTCCTATTGTTACTAAGCAACACTGAAGTAGTGTAAGGACAGAAAACATGGAGAACCAGAGCATAAGCAACAAATGGAGCAGATTTATTACGCAAGGGAGCCAATATCACAAAACAGATAAAGTGATAAACACATTTGCTACGGGGCAATTGCAAGAAATAAATGGCGACAGTTTCAAAGGGCTGAGAAGGAGTAGGATACTCTAGAATAAGAGCAGTGGGAGTTGAACCTTTGTTCTGAACATAAGATATCTGAACCAATTGGAGCATCTGAAATGCGCACTGGGACTCAAACTGCACTAGAAGGACTAATATAGCGCTCGCCTACAACAATAGTAGCAGAAGAAAGTACAGGAGGGCCTAAAAATTTTGAACCCTTGGAAGATGACTGCCTGGGCATACCATGTACAGAAGGTGAGCTATGTATAGAAACTGGCCTGTCTATTGCAGAAATGACATTGTTGTCGAAAGTAATCATACGCCGCCAAGGAGATATATCTATGGCATGAATTGCTAAGATATCAAAGCCTAAGAGACAATCACACTGAAGTATGAAAGCAGAAACTACCAGAAAGTTTACGTGAAACATTTTAGCATAGGAAGAAAGCCTTAAAGAAATGCAAATAGATTCAAGAATAGACTAGAGAGAGCCTTGTACAGCTTGCAAAGCACTGCAAGAAGGTAACAATGGTACGTTGTACAAATACTTGAGAGCAAAATAGGCCTGTTTGCCTATGATACTGCATTCTGCTCCAGTGTCTACTCTTACAGAGATAAGTAATTGATCCACATAACAATGAAAAGTAAGACACCGCAGCCACTAAAGAGACGATTTTGGACTTGTCACAGTTAGTCAATCTTTGGGATTGTGATACGGGCGCTTGGGAAATGGGACTGAGTATGTTTGGGGATTGAAGTACTGTCTGCTCTAAACTGCAAAATCTTGGAACACTGACCATTAGAATGGCTATATTATCCATGGACATGACAGTAGTTAGATTGAGGCTGAAATAACATTCTTGAAAAGTCATAAGGGAGGCTAGAAGAGGAATTAGTGAAACGTCTGCGAAGAAAAAAGAAAAAACTAGAATGACATACTTTGTTACAATACGTGCATTGAAGTATGGTAGATGTAGATGTAAGAGTGCTCTGTGTATATTTCGAAGACAGATGATGTAATGAAGGAGTGTTCTGTGTAAAAGTCGAAGGCAGAGGAGCTGGTGGAGGAGGAGGAGGAAGAACCTCCGTAGTCTGCTGTAAATGACTAGGCAAGATAAGGCAATTCTTTTAACTTTTTAGAAAGCTTTGTTACAAATGATAGTAAAGATTCATGTGGCTAATAACTAAGAGAAGGAGCAATCCTTCGTTCAG
>NC_134801.1:8251864-8254364 GCF_046742065.1 Oratosquilla oratoria
TGGTAGTGGTAGTGGTAGTGGTAGTGGTAGTGGTGGTGGTAGTGGTAGTGGTGGTAGAGGTGATGGTGTTGGTATTGGTGATGGTGTTGTTGTTGTTGGTGGTAGTGGCTTTGGTAGTGGTGTTGATGGTAGTGGTGGTGGTGGTGGTTGTGGTGTTGGTGGTGGTGGTGGTGGTGGTGGTGGTGGTGGTGGTGGTGGTGGTGGTGGTGGTGGTGGTGAAAGTAGTGGTATTAGTAATGGTGGTGGTGATAGTTGATCTGCAATCAGGGAATGGTGATGATAGTGTTGGTTGAAGTGGTCGTATTGGTGATGATGGTGGTGATGGTGGTGATGGTGGAGATGATACTGAAGATGGTGTTAGTACTGAAAGTGATGGGTGGGGATAGTGATGGTGGTAGTGGCGGCGGTGACAAAGATGACAACGGCGATCATGAGGAAGAAAAGAAGGAAGAGAAGGAAGACGAAGAGGTAGCGGCAAAAGAGAATAAGGAATTAGAATAAGTAGAAGAGGAGTAGTAGGAGGAAGAGGATGGGGGTGTCTAGTTGAAAAGGGAGAGAGAAATGAGATGGTCAGTTGACAGGAAGTAGAATAGGGTCGATACGTCCTTCTCCCCCCTCGCTTATTTTTTCAGAACCCAATCACATCCCCGATGGAATAAGGAGAGTAGAAATTAAGGGGACCAAGACCTGGATAACGAAGAAGAATATTACTTTGGAAGAAGCTGAATAAGAAATTAGATGAAGCGAATGAAAGAATTGAAATGACAAGGGAAGGGTCAGTACTTATATTCATCGAATTGTTTGGAAGGAGACAGAATATGAACGTAAAGAAGACGGGATTTTTATGTTAGGTAGTGTAAGTCAAACCGAAGTTTCCCTACTTACAAGACAGTCAAGCCACAGAATTACTGTATATGAACGAAGTTACAGAGAAGCAAAGATTTTCTTACAGGTAAATTCAACATACACTTACACTCACAGGGGAGACAGGGATGACCTGTCATCCACAAGGAGCTAAGATGAGAGGGTAATATGAGCGGGAAAAAATCAGCTTGAGGCAACTGTGGATGGGAGTCGATGGAAGTGGAGTGGATGGGAATATGTGCTTGCCTTAACTGGCTGCTTCCCTTATAAAGGGGAAAACCCCTGATATATAAATAGAAAGACAGATGCTTAACATCAACGATTGGGTTCATATGTCCAATTAAAATCGTGTGACAGCAGCCAGAATAAGAAATATATGGTGAAAATTGTGTCAAATTGTATTGAATAATCGTATCAAATTGCATCAAATATAAACGATATTCAGGAAGTAAACAATACAATTAAGTCTGTAAAATAGTAAGAAAATTATCCAAAACTCTAAAGCGTAATTAATGAAACATGAAAACAAATGGTCGATATCAGAAAAAAGAGAAGGGCGAAAGATAGGGGCAAGAAAAAGAAAAAGAGAAAAAAAAATGAGAAGAAAAATTATTGACAAGTCGGTAATGATCATTCTGTCTAATAGGTACGGTAAACACAGACATGATGAGAGACAGGATAATGACTATTATACAAACAGACGCTTATGTGAATAACGACGTATGAATGCATATTGACACATAAACGCAAGCAAGGATACTAGCACTAGTGCATTTGGAGAGAATGAATTCTGGATTTCCAAAGCAACTATAGGACGAGATAGATGGAAGAGGTTCCATTGGATGACCAAGGATGAGAAGAAGGAAAGTCATTAGTGTACATGAAAGGAAAAGAAGATTGGAAGAAACTACTGTCAGCACAAGACTGAGTAAAACCAAATATCCAAGCTTTGTGTCACTGAGACGTAGTGCTTGCCAAGTCAAATACACGTATACACAAGCGTGCACACACATACGCCCTTACGCCCGCCTTCAAACTGCAGTGATGAGTATAATGGATGCTAGTCTTTTAGGTTCTTGAGGTTTCACTTTAGCTGACGAAGACATTATTCCAGGAGAAAAAAAAAATTAGATATATCGTCACAGATGTAAAGTTTCCTGAGTATAGCACCAACTAAACCAGATGGCTTCATGTAAAGGCACCATAAAACCAGCCTATTGTTTACCAATATAATTACTAAAATATATATATACCAACAAAGAAAAAAGTAATCATACACGCACATCAGTAACACACACACACACACACACACACACACACACACACACACACACACACACACACACACACACACACACACACACACACACACACACACACACACACACACACACACACACACACACACACACACACACACACACACACACACACACACACACACACACACACACACACACACACACACACACACACACACACACACACACACACACACACACACACACACACACACACACACACACACACACACACACGATGGCGCGGTTGGTAGTCTCCGACTGTCACTACGGCGGTCCGGGTTCGAATCCTGCCCAGGGCTGAAATAATTTCAGTATCGCTGCGCTTCGAGTCG
>NC_134801.1:8269364-8281864 GCF_046742065.1 Oratosquilla oratoria
GCAATGCCACGAAGATATTGGATTTTATTTGAAGGGTCATACTGTTCTAGCAATTTTTTATACGGTGATTGGCGTCCCTGTATTTTTTCTTTGATGTTACGTTGTCTCCACGATTGAGATGGGCAATTCTTGTTGCACTAAGATAAGAACCTCTTCATGTTTTAAAGCAGATATAAGGGACCAAATATTAGGATGCACATTTGTCACGGAGGTTCTTAGTGCATTATGAAATCCTTCAACATAGTTAGTGCGTGGCATACCATTTTCAGCGCGTTCATGAACATTCCATAAATGAATAGGGAAGACTGGTTCTACTCTTCGCCTTCGTTGGCCACGACATCTCATTCCTCCAATATAATATGTTTCGAAATATGAAACAAGCTCTTGGGGAAAATCGTCGTCATCAGTTAATTCTTCGAAGCCGTCAATAACATCGTCAATGGGAAGGAAAGCAAGTGCGGATAAACATCTCACTTTTAAACTAAAATCATCATCTTGGTGATATTGCTGTTTAAAACCTATTGTTACAACTTGTTTGTACACATTTTGTAAGAGGTGAAATAGGCAACAGGTAACATCTGAACTAGGGAATATATCTAATAAACTATTGATGGCCGCTTTTTCAAAATCCATCATCACAGTGGCAGGTTCAACATTATGCAAGAGTTCTTTTATAGTAGTAAATAGTCTATTGTAAGTATCTTGTGTCTTATTTGGCAGCAAGGCGAACATTCTCGGAACACTAATGTCGTTGTCTTGAATATGTAAAGTGTACAGTTGATAATAAATAATAAATAATTTTTGGCTCTTATGATGTCACCAATTCCAGAGTCAGTTGCAAATATTAAAATTCTTTCAGTATCATGTTCGCCACTGTCAAACTATAGCCACTTCAGGCCATTATCAAGGTAACAATACTGATCAGGAATCAAATAACCATGCCGTACCTGAGGTATTGGTGGTACATTATCTTCTACTTGTCTCCAACGCCTGATACTACGACTCAATGATGATACTGAAGGTAATTCTGAAATAGCACATACATTCAGATTTTGGGTTTCTTTACATATTATAGTCCGAGGAGCATCTTGTGTAGATCCAGACATTATTTTCATTTGATGATGTGCTACTTTTGATTCCGCTCTTGCTGCTATTGCACTGTGATTATGCTCACCTAGTCACGATTTTGTTGTCACCATCACCAACATATGTGTGCACGCGGGCTTTACACAACCTATTTTCGCACTGCCAATACTGCTTGGAACCATCCTTATTATTTTTGTGTTTATCATATATATAGTTTAGATCATCTACTAATTTCTTTCCATTTTTAGTTGAAGCAATTAGACGAGGCATGGGTGATACAATAAAAATATATATATTTATCCGCAAATACAGCAGCCGTAGTTGATAGCCAAGCGTTAGTAATAGACTGAGAGATGCAGCAACCGTAGTTGATAGCCGAGAGTTAGTAGTAAGCTGAGAGTGATATATACATTATTTAAACAACCGAATACAAGAACAGTATGGCAATTATTTAAACAACAAATTACAAGAACAGTATGGCGATTATTTAAACAACCGATTACAAGAATAGTATGGTAGTTATTTAAACAACCAATTACAAGAACAGTGTGGCACTTAAAATAAACTCCAATATCTTTGCGCACACATATATATATGTCTAGTGGTATCGAAATACCCGGTAGTGAAAAATCCTAGTCACAAAATGTCCGGTAGCGAAATGCCCGGTATCCAAATGTCCGGTATCAAAATGTCCAGTATCAAACTGTCCGGTCACCGTGTATTAGCAATGCTCAGCAACATGCCCATGTTCATGGTTCTCTTCCTACACCCCCACAGTCTTTAGTTCCTTATCTCATTTCCCCTTCCTCTACGTTTACCCCTCCTGTACTCACATGTACCTATTGTAACAATTCAGGTCATTCGAGTGATTTTTGCTTTCGTCGTAAGCGTCATGTACATAAGTCAAGGCAGTCTCCTTTCCGTAGTAAGTAGAGGATGTTTCTTCTAATGTGACGTATGACCTCTCTAGAGTAGAGCCGCAGGATAAACTTAGCTACTGTCATATCCATGGTCATTGAAAACACTCATCTGATTAGTGTTTCAAGGTTTGGAAACTTAGAGCTTTTTTCACAACCCAAAAGTTTGACTATTAGTGCTAGTTTACAGTTCATCCCCTTGGTGACTGATGAGTCTTCTCAGTTACTCACCTTCCAATTTCTTACAGAGAATACACCTATTTCAGTCACTGTAGATACTGGTGTATAATGTAGCTTCATAAGTAGAATAGCTTATTATGCTCTCCGGAATTTGTACAATCTCCCTTTATCTCCTTTTCGTAATAGTTTGCATTCTGTACAAGGTTCCCCCTTGCCTATTCTTGGGTCTGTTTGCATTTCTTTAAGATTTTTCCTACATGCTACAGTTTTCCATGTCACTTTTGTTGTTCTATCTGGTCTTGCACTTATGTGTGATGGACTCTTAGGCATCGATGATCTTACAGCACATGGCATTGATAATATCTCCTAGTCTCCGTGTGGTGGCTTTCTATAATTTTGTTATCCCTGCAACACATAGGTCAGTTTCCATTTGTGACTCCCCTCCTGTGCATGGTCAGGTCGTTCAGTTGCCTTCGAAGGGACCTCCTCGCTTTAACTCTCCTTATTCTTTCTTGTGCTGTTGTTGTTGTAGGAGAGCATTGTATTGGATCTTCAAGTGCAGTTCGAGTTCCGGTGCGCATTTCAGGTGCTCCAATTGGATCTGACATTTTATCTCAGCCTGACTCTGTTCGTGTCCGTCGCCTTGCTTTGGAAGAGACTCTCTCCAGTATTCGCGAGAATCATGTTACCATAGCTATGGTAACCAACGTCACGGGTGCTCCCATCACTCTCTCTCCTAGCAGTCACTGGGGCCCCTTTGAAATAGTTGACGTTGATGCTTTCCAGGATTCACCTCCTATCATTGCAGCTTCTGTGCTACAGTCTCCATAAAAAAGGGACACGGCTCACTTGGCCTTCAAATTTGCAACGTTCGTAGGTGAGATTGATTTTCCTGGTGAGACCCACCGTCAGGCTTTGGCTTTGCCTGGTGATCCATTAGGATTTACAGATCGTGTGATTCATAGAATTGATCTTCAGCCAGGTGCTCGTCCTGTTTACGTTCCCTCTTACAGTGTGGCCCCATCACTTTCAGTTCCCGTCTATCCATGATTACTGGTTTAATTCAGTTTAACTGTTCCCTTCTATTATATTATATTATATTTTCTCATTCACTTTCTTTTTACCATATCTTGCTTTTGAAAGTAATGTTTCTTGATGGGGTGAATTAAATGGAGGTATAGTTTTTCTTCTTTTCTTCACTAATTCTCTACAACGTTATTGTCTTAGATACACCAGAGGACTCCCGCCTGCGATCCCCAAACCACTCACTAAGCCACCTCTGTTCCGATGTCACTACTTAATTCATCTAATAATCTTAATTGCTACAAATAAGTGCCTCCCCCAAAGGCGTGACTATTCTCCCATGCACCAATCATTTTTTTCTCCTCCTTCACCCTTCTACAATCAGAAAGACTGTTACATCGTCTTAATCATTACTACTTACACAAGCAATCTCAACATCGAAGCGGAATGGCTTAGTTTACATATCATCACATCAGCATTAAAATCTGTAGCATAGCGGTTGTTTATTAACTTTAAGACAGTGAGCGAGATTATGCAACTCCTTCGTTGTTTGTGTTTACCAAATTACTAACTCGTAAAAATGAAATTCTCGCCAACTACTTCTCTATCTACCAACGTGTCTACCTTTGTATACCAGCCTCTTACAGGGCTTGGCAACTACCCTTGGTCGTCCCGACCAATTATTTTTTACTACCCTCTTACAAGGCTCGCTAATATATACTTGGAAAATACCATATACAAGAAGCTAAATATTTAAACTATTTCTGCATAAACTGCCAAAATGAATGGTATCATCAAAACATATTCCAAACATAACAAAGGAATTATCAACCCTTCCAAAAATGCATAAATGTCAGTTTTCATAAAAAGAAAACAATTCAAGCAGAAATATGCTAAATAACATAAATGTCAGAAGCAACAAAAAGACATATTACAAAATAATTGTCAAATAGATTTGCAAAATCATTACTATGATGCAGAACAGCGACATTAGATTTTAATGGAAAATATTTTCATCTTTTTAAAGATGTTATAATAGGCAACATATGAAAATTATATACACAGTATTGTAGAGTGTCTCTTGCTTAATTTCAAATTTTGTTTCACACATGTTTATTTCGCTTTTTGTCTAGGACACACACTGCATAAGAAATTTCAATGCTTCACGATAGAAAATGATTCAATACTTATTGGCATTGTCCTTATGTATTGGCAAGGGTCCAAGTCTTCATGACTGACCAGACTCCAGGTCTTCAGGTCTGACCAAAGCTCCAGGTAGTATCTCTGCTTGACACAAAGTAGTTCAATCTCCCACCACAATCAAGCACCATACATTTCAACAATATGAATACTATCTGTAAAACATATTCCGATTAATATCCAATTCACTAATTATTTGATCAACATACTTCTTATACTCTTCTGGGTTTAGAGTTTTTTTAAAACTAATACACTGAGTGTCACATGTATCCTCATCATCAAATTGTATCCTAACCTTCTTTATATCATCTAAGTGATTAATTAATACTTCCCTAGTGTAAGATCTTGTATTTATTTCCACCTGCAAAATCAATTACCCTATATGGACCTGAGTACCTCTTTGAAAGTTTATTATAGGGTGAATATAGTTTGGCCATGACTAAATCTCCTATTTTTAATTCTATTTTATGTGTTATTTTGTGTTGTTACTTTTTTATCTCTTATGTATACTCCTGCATATGTTCTCTACTCTTTGGTGTATAGTTTGAAAAATATGTATCCTATTTGAGATATAATCATCTATATTATACACAAGTTTCTGCTCTACAAACAAGATTTCACATGGAAGAATTTTCTCTTCCCCCAAAATAATAAAATGAGGTGTTTCACCTGTTGCTATGTTAAGTTGGTTGTTCAGAGTACATTTAACACAAGGAATCCAAGTATACCAAGTTATAATATGAGGACTTATCATACCTCTAAGACATGTAATGATTTTCTTATTTAACCTTTCTACAACCCCGTCTGGGGTATTGGCTGCATGTTATTGTGGCAGAGTAGCATGCAGTTGGTACTTTAGGATCTATATGGGGCGCCCCTACAGACCAGAACCACACATCATTTTGTCTGTGATAGAGGAAAACTCTGTTCATAGAGAAATGATGACACTTTTATACTACGATTGCCCCTCCGTTATGCTCTCCCCCAACTCCTTGTTACTGTTCTGTACCATTTCTCTGAATATATATTTTTTTTTTTCGCCTACCCTGTGGTGGGGGAAGAGAATGCTACTACCAAGTCTTTCCATTTGATTCGTAAGAGGCGACAAAAAACGGGAAGGGGGATAGGATTAGGAGTCCTACTATCTGTAGCCCCAAAGGGGACATTCCTAAAAAAGTAAAGGCATAAGAGGGTCTGGGAGCTTTCCAACCAGTACCCTAAGGTTTGGGTCTTTTAATGTGTGTGGATGTGGTACAGATGAGAGTAAAAGGGAAGAGATAGGCAGTATGTTTGCGAGAAGAATGATGGATGTGCTGGCTTTGAGTGAGACTAAAATGAAAGGGAAGGGCGAGTGTGAGTTTGGGAGTGTAGTTGGGAGGTAATCAGGAGAGAAGAGGGGACGAGGGAGAGAAGGGGTGGCTATACTAGTAAGTGAAGAGATAAGTAAGCGTGTAGTGGAGTGGAAAGAGGTTTCATCAAGGTTGATGTGGATAAAGGTGAAGCTGGGAAGGGAGATGTGGGTTTTTGTAAGTGCGTATGGGCCCTGGTAGTAAGAAGAGCATAGAGGAAAGGGAGGATTGCTGGGTAGATATAAATGAGTGCATAGAGGGATTAGGGAGATATATCAATGTAGTTGTATTGGGAGACCTTAATGCTAGGGTAGGAAACGAACCAATAGACTTAGTGATTGGGAAGTATGGAGTTCCAGGTAAAAATCGTAGTGGACAGTTAATGGTGGAGATGTGTCTTGAAAAAGAGTTGATGATAGCAAATACAGTGTTTAGGAAGAAAGTGAAGCATAAGTACACATGGGAGAGAGTGGTGGATGGAAGAGTGGCAGATAGAGCGTTAATGGACTATATAACGGTGACCAGGAGTATGGTGGGAAGAGTTAAAGATGTACATGTTCTAAGGGGAGAGAGTGGGGGAATAGCAGATCATTTTCTGGTGGAAGGTAAATTGAAAGTGGAGAATAGGTGGAGGAAGAAGAAAAGGGCAGAAGGTAGGGAGGTACTTAAATGAGAAAGAAAAGAAGAAGGGGTATAAGAAGAAGCTGAGAGAGGATTGGGAAGGAGTGAAGGATAAAGTAGAACTAGGAGTGGAGGAGGAATGGGGATAGTTCAAGGAGGGAGTCATAAGCTGTGCAAAGAGGTGTGTGGAACAAGGAGGGCGGGAGGAAATAGAAGGAAGGGTATTGAGTGGTGGGATTACGAAGCAAAGAAGGGTGTAGAAGAGAAGAAACTGGCATTCATAGATTGGCTACAAATTAGGACGAGGGAGTCGTATGAGAGGTACAAAGTAAAGAGAAGGGAAATTAAGCATAAGATAAAGGAAGCAAAGAGGAGAGCAGATGTGAAATGGGGTAAGAGTATGGCAGAAAATTTTGAAAGTAATAAAAAGATGTTTTGGAAAGAAATTAAAAGAGGAAGAGAAGGCGAATCAAGTACAGAAGAGGGGGTAAAAGGTGCAGATGGAGAGATGATAATGGAAGTGAAGGCAGTGAGAGGAAAATGGGCAGAGTATTTCAGGGAGTTGCTGAATGTGAAGGAGGATAGGGAGGGAAAGGTAGTGAAATCAGCTGTTAAGATGATGAGAGCAGGTATAGCACCTAGATTGGATGGATGCCATGCAGAATGTTTGAACAAAGGAGGTACAGTTATGGTGGACTGGCTGGTAAGGTTATTTAATGTTTGTTTAAGAGAGGGTAGTGTGCCGAAGGACTGGAGAAGTCCCTGTATAGTTCCGCTTTACAAGGGAAAGGGGGATATGTGTGAGTGTAGTAGTTCAGTTTGTTGTGTGTAGTTGGGAAGGCTTATGGGAAGGTCTTGATTGAGAGGATTAGGAGAGGAACAGAGGGAGTAATTAGTGAGGAACAGTCTGGGTTTAGGACAGGTAAGGGCTGTGTAGATCAGAGTTTTGTAATAAGACAAATATGTGAGATAGCTATAGGACAAAGTAAGGATTTTTTTTTTATGGATCTGGAAAAGACTTACGACAGGATAGACAGGAAGGCACTGTGGAAGGTACTGCAGATATATGGGATAGGAGGAAAGCTGTTAAGAGTAGTCAAGAGTTTTTACGAGAGTAGTAGAGCTTGTGTTAGTAAGCAAATATTTGATGATATATTTACAACTTTGGGTATAATCTACCAAAGGGAATGTCTTCCATGGTGAATCTAAGGGATAGTGTCTCCCCTAGCCTCCTCTCCCTTCTGGCGGCGCAGTCACCCGTTATAAAGGGGAATAAGCCTATCTAAGCATGTTTGGTGTAGGTTGTTGGATACATCTTATATTCTATATGATATATGTATGTTAGTTGCATTACAATGCGTTTAGTATTAAGTACTGTATTTATATTTGTTAATGTGTCATGAAACGGTGTATGGTTTGGAGTTATGATAATGTAGATTAGTAGGTATAAGGAGAGGTTATTGAACTGTCTGGTGATAATAAGTACTTGTGTCGGTAATTCTTGCTGGACGATGGCGCGATGATACATTGCATTGTCTGAGTTAGATGTTTATGATTAAGTAGTGTGTAGTCAGCAAGAATGGAGGTGTTGCCAAAAGCTAGTACCTTCTTGTATGCATAGATCACGTGTCAGGCATGTGACATGTCGTAATGGTTAGTAATGGTATATGAATACATTGCCTCCCCGATCTCTTTAAAGTATGTCCTACCTCGGGTTTAGGTCGAGACAATGGGGCTTGGCATAAGAAATATAAAATTCCAAAAGAAATATATGATAATGTGTCACGTCGCTAGCGGGATATATTGACTTGTAAAAACCATTATTGGCTTGAACCGTTGACTACTAGTAAAGGGAGTGGGTTTACATATATTATCATACCTTGTAATATATCCAATAAGCTATGGTAATATACACTTCTTGCAATAAAATTTATTAACCTTAAACGTCTATTCTCTTTTCAATGAGAATGTATGGTAATATGTCACGGTAGTTTGGGATCTCTTTTCAATGAGATATTTAGTCTTCGTTTTCATTAGTTCAACGAGAATCGGGTAGCACTTGCACTGATTACCATATTTTTTAATGTAAGATATTCAAAAATTTAGTATTTGTTTGCTTGTGAAGTTATTTTAAGAGTATGTTGTATATTTAAAAATATGAAATACATTTACATTGTTCCGTAAAGGGAGGACTATTTTCTAGTTTCAACGAGAGTTTTGGTTATCTTTTTTTCTATGAGAGTTCACATTTTTATGTATGGACATATAAATTTCAGTGTATGTGTGTGATATTATTTTTCCTATTGTACATAATGTTCAGGTAGGACTATAGTGTAGGAGTTTGGGATTGTTTCTAATACATTGATCTATTTTTTTTTTTTTTTTTTTTTGTCTCTGTGAGAAATATCTAACATCTATCCTAAATTTGCACAAAATTGATTGATTTGTTTGTTATCATATATATGTACTGATTGATTGGTGGATGTAAGTTTGTTTATTTGTTTATTTATCTATTTATCATTTTTATTTCACTATGTGATAAATTAATATTGCTTATATTTGTTTCGTTGATGTTATGTCAAGGTTTTGTGAATAATTGTTTGCTTTATTTTTTTGTGGGAAATTATCATTTTTGTAAAGTAAGTTGTTCGTATCATTATCCTTGTATAATGATTATGGAAATCTGCTGGTTTTGTTCTTTTGTTCAGTGAAGTTGACTTTAAGTTTAAAAACAATGTATGTTTGAGATGGAGGCTTTTGTATGTAAGTACTACATTTCGTGTATAGGTTTTGAGTATTGTTTATGGTATTAGATAATAAATCGGGATGTTTGAGTGGGAAGTCTTGTTATTTTATCATGAGGATGTGCCTTTCTTAAATTTTGTGGGAGACCTTTCTGTATGTTGGTTGGGTTTTGTCAGAGCTATATCGTTTCAGAGACGAGTTGGTAAGGTGGGAATATTTTATACAGTCATGTTAAATGCATGGAACTTTGTGTAATCTAACTTTAGAGTTTAGAATAAGATATATTGGCGATGGTTCTATTATGTTTGCAATTAATGGAGTTAGTATATTTATTTTATTTTATATGATTAAAATGTGATTATGTATTATTCCTGGGCCGTCACGATCTGAACGGAGGTAGAAGATTTTTACAGATGGGATAGTTTTGGTAAGTAAAGGGATCGTTAATACCTTGTTAACCTTTTGAAATGCACGACGTCTTGCGTCTCTTGGGTGGAATAATTGTTGAAATTGCATGGTTTCTGCTTTATGTGTTGGTTTTGTTTATTGTGGGATTTGTTGTGTTTTCTTTGGTTTATTTTATGTTATTATGTGTTGGCTTTGGGCGACTCCCTTGAGTCTGTCTTGGGGTGGGTGAGGTGGGTGGAATATGCTGAGCTGTGCATATTTGTTGGGTGATCATCTAAAATAGTTTAAAGTTATTGTGACATTGAGTTGTTATATATGGGTTAACAAGAATTTGAGTACATGATGGCAGGGTTGATATGGTGAGTGTGTCTTGTTATTGTGGTTTGTACTTGTAAGATGTATTGTCTATGATATTTTATAGCATGACTTAAAATATCTTACAAGTATATTGTGTCAAAATGTACTGGGAGATGTTTGGTATGTAATTATAGATTTCTATTTCAGAGAATTTATATATTTCGCATTGTTTGGTGTTATGTATAGGATATTTTCTTTATTTTGTATTATTTGCTATATTTAGATGTTGGTTGAGTTGATTAATTGGAATCTATACTTTGGTATGTACTCGTTTATTTATTATTTTTTATTTGTCAGTACATAGCTATTGGCTGATATGTATAATTATTTTGGCAGAACTATGTGGATTTGAATATTTGGTTGTGTGTGTATTATTTACTTTCCGTCTATGAATGTTGATGCTATTTAATGCTTCAGCTAGGTTGGTTTGAAGAACTGGCAGTGAATTATGTGAGTATCTATCACTTTATGTTTTAGTATGTGTATTCTGTTTAATGCAGTAGTTAATAATTGTTTCTCTTGTATGTGTATACACTTATTAGTTTATTTGTAACTATCTATTTATATTGAAAGTATTTGTGTAGTTATGTGTTAAAATTGGGAGTCAGGGTACTTTACATACGTCACGTAGATCTATATGAATTTGATGTAGAGTCCTAGATGCACTGTTTGTCAACTGGAGACTGACGGTGTCTTGAAGACGTTGGTGGTGGAGTCCAATTTTTCTGACTTATAATTTCTTCGTGCTGCTTATGTCTCGTGCAGAGGGATGGGGGGGGGAGCGGGCGGAGGTGGCTGGATTGGTGTTTGCCGTGGATCATCGTTTGAAGGGAGTGAGCATAGCTGCAGAGGTGGGTAGAGTACTTAGGTCACTTACGTCGACTACACTCGACCGACGCAAAGTTCCTGGTCCTTGCCGTGGATCACGGCGTGGAAGGAGTGGGTGTAGATGCAAAGGTGGGTAGAGTGTTGAGGTCACTCTCGTCGGCTACGCTCGACCGACGCGAAGTTCCTGGTCTTTGCCGTTGGTTACGGTGGTGGCGGTGGGGTTGGAGGGTCAAGGTCCGTCTCTGGCCGACGTGAAATTCTCAGGCTCCGTACGTGAAGGTCTATAAAAGGATCTAAGTAAATTAGTAGGTGTGTTATGTTTGATACTTACGGGAATGGGGTGGGCTGGGGTGTTGGAGTGGGAAGAGGCTATAATTGTAGCTTCGGAGGGGACGGTTGTGAAGGGGTGGTGTGTAGACGGACTGGACAGGAACTTGTCGCCGAATGAAATCGCTTGGAGCGCTGACCCTGACGTCGGTGCACTGGGCCTGGATCCCTCGCGACCTGTTAGAGTCGCCTACCTTCGTTCTAGAAGTAGGGAAATGATTAAGGTGAATGATTACTTGCGGAATGGTGCGCGATGAGTTTTGCTGAGGTTGTATGCTAGGCGGCTGACGAGGTCGGTTGTAGGGGGTGGATTGTGTTGAAGTCCAATCGTTGCTTAGAGGGAAGGCGTGGTGTATAGGATGCGTCGCTGTCTGGGAGGTGCGCTGAATGAAGTCGTTGGCTTGAAGCAGATGCGCTGGGCTTGATTGATACTGTACTTTGATGCTTTGTACTCGGAGTTCTTGTGACTTGAATGAAGTTTGATGCGGTGATGCGTTGGGTTGACTGAATTCTTGATGTTGCATTGCTGGGAATCAATGCTCTGGGCTGCCAATTCTAGTCATGTAACCGGGTGGGCTCTCCCACTCAGATAGCGGTCTCTCTTCAGACGGCGGTCTCTCTTCAAACGGTAGTTTCTCTTCGGACGGCTGTCTCTCTTCGTACAGCGGTCTCTCCTACTCAGAAAGCGGCCTCTTTTCAGACGGTGGTTTCTCTTCAAGATGGGTATAACTGCAGGTTACATCTGTGGCAGTCGGCAGATCTGGTCAGGTAATGACGGCAGCCGAGTTGATGAGGGGTGAACTGGGAGACGGCAGACGTTCTATCAGTCGGTAGTCGCTCTGGCAGTCGAGCTGGTGGACAGGCGAGTTGGTAGACGGCAGACAGTAGACGATCTGGCAATCGGCAGACGGTAGACATGGCTAGTCATGGGCGAGCGGCTTATCTTCTTCGGGGGCGTGGAACCACCGCCTGGTACCAATATGTAGCCTGATTGGTTGTGGGCTACACAATGGGGCAGGTAGATGGGCATATACCCTCTTCAGGTTTTCTTGGTTTATATAGAAGGTACTTGATATATTTACAATTGGTTTAGTATCAAGTACTGTATTTATGTTCGTTACTGTGTCATGAAATTATATATAATTTGGAGTTACGATAATGTAGCTTGGTTAATGAACTGTCTGGTAACATTAAGTACTTGTGTCGGTAATCCTGGCTGGACGATGGCGCGATGTTGCGTTGCATTGTCTGAGTCAGATGTCTATGATTAGGTAGTGTGTAGTCAGCAAGATTAGAGGTGTTGCCAAAGACATGAGACATGGTACATATATATATATATATATATATATATATATATATATATATATATATATATATATATATATATATATATCTATATATATATACATACTTATATATACGTAAATATATATATATATATATATATATATATATATAT
>NC_134801.1:8301864-8314364 GCF_046742065.1 Oratosquilla oratoria
CAAATGTCTATTCCTCATTACACTCTTTAAACCACCAAGGCATTTACTCGCTTCTCTCAATCTACATTCTACCTCCACCTTCACTCCACCTTTTCCTGCTACACTTGCACCCAAGTACCTAAAACTATCCACTTCCTCCAGTCGCTCTCCCTTAATGTTCACTTCCAGTCTACTGCCACTTTCACCCCTTGTACATCTCATCACCTTACTTTTACCCACATTTATCTTTAGCTTTTTTCTATCACATACTCTCCCAAACTCTGCCACCAGCTTCCTCAATCCCTCCTCTGACCCTGCCACAAGCGCAGTGTCGTCCGCAAACAACAGCTGGCTCACCTCCCACTTTTCTCCATATATACATATATTTATATATATATATATATATATATATATATATTATATTAGAGATACATGTATATATATATATACATATATATACATATATATAAATATATATGTACATATATATATATATATATATATATATATATATATATATACATGGGGTAAAAGGGGAATTACGAAAGAGGGGAATGTCTGTTGAGGAAGGACGGGAGAAGATAGAAGATAGAGGTGAATGGAGAAGTGTTGCCTATGGACGATGCTGTGATGCATGACGGGATGGGAGATGGTGGGTGAGGGAGTATGTATGAGAAATAAATTGACGCAGCCCGAAGGGAATTCTCCCCGTCTTCTCCTTTCCTGCATGTGGGGACGGAGAGGTAGGTGGTCGAATGAATGAATCGGCCTTGCTGTGGATGTGCTGTGTCTTGCGACACTGCTTCTGATCCAGGTCAGTGGACGAGATGCAGGGATGACCCGTCATCCAGAAGGTGCCAAGATGTGAGGGAGGGAAGAGTATGGAGGGGAGTGGAGTGTGTGGGGGATGTAGTGGGAGATGGAGATGAGGAATATATATATATATATATATATATATATATATATATATATATATATATACATACATACATATACCAAGGCTATTTCCCCCTTACTAGGGAGGTAGCCAAATGGAAAAGCCATAAGATCATTCCCACCCATTCCATCCATGAAAACACTCCACACCACTCCACCCTCCCTCCCATCTTAGCACCTCCTAGATGACGGGTCATCCCTACACCTTGTCCACTGCCCTGGGTCAGAAGCAGTGTCGCAAGACACAGCACATCCACAGCAAGGCCGCTTCATTAAATCGGCGACCCCCCCTCTCCGTCCCCCCATATAAAGGAGAAGACGGGGAGAAATCCCTTCGGGCTGCGTAAAAATTTTGCTCACATACACTACCTCACCCCCCATCCCCCCGTCCATTCCACCTTATGCATCACAACATCTTCCATATACAACCATTCTCCATTCCCCCCTGTCTTCTGTCCTCTCCCGTCCTTCCTCAACAGACATTCCCCTCTTCCCCAAAGCCCCCTTCACCCTATCCATCCATCTCATCCTAGGACGTCCCCTCATGTTCACTCCCTCCACATCTGCCTTCCATACCTCTTTTACTAGTCTTTCTTCACTCATTCTTTCCATGTGTCCAAACCATCCTTATACTCTTTCATCAACCCTATCTCTCAACTCCCTTTCCACCCCTGTTCTCCTCCTCACCTCTTCATTTCTCACTCTATCTATCCTAGTAACCCCCATCATACTTCTCAGACACTTCATCTCAAACACATTCAAGCTCCTTCTCTCTTCCTCTCTTATGTTCCATGTTTCTGTTCCATACAGTGCTGTTGGCACAATCACTCCTTCATACAATCTCCTCTTAGCATCCATTCCCAAATTTCTATTCCTCATTACACTTTTGAATCCACCAAGGCATTTACTCGCTTCTCTCAATCTACATTCTACCTCCACCTTTACTCCATCTTTTCCTGCCACATTTGCACCCAAGTACCTAAAACTATCCACTTCCTCCAGTTATTCTCCCTTAATGTTCACTTCCAGATTACTGCCACTTTCACCCCTTGTACATCTCATCACCTTACTTTTACCCACATTTATCTTCAGCTTTCTTCTATCACATACTCTCCCAAACTCTGTCACTAACTTCCTCAATCCCTCCTCCGATCCTGCCACAAGCACAGTGTCGTCCGCAAACAATAGCTGGCTCACCTCCCACTTTCTCCATTTTCTTTAACCATCTCCAATCCCTGACCCACTACCCTTGTATTAACCTCTCGCACTACCTCATCCATATATAAGTTGAACAGCCAGGGCGACATAACGCATCCTTGACGAAGTCCCACCTTTACCTCAAACCACTCACTCTCTCCATTTCTAATCCTGACACAAGCTCTACTACTCTCATAAAAACTCTTGACAGCTCCAAGAAGCTTTCCTCCTATCCCGTATATCCGCATAACCTCCCACAGTGCCTTTCTGTCTACCCTGTCGTAAGCCTTTTCCAGGTCCATAAAGGCCCAAAAAACATCCTTCCCCTTTCCTATAGCTTTCTCACATATCTTTCTTACCACAAAAATATGATCTACACAACCTCTACCTGTCCTAAACCAACACTGTTCCTCGCCATTTACTCCCTCTGTTCCTCTCCTAATCCTCTCAATCAAGATCCTCCCATAAGCCTTCCCAACTACACTTAACAAGCTAATCCCTCTGAAACTACTACATTCACACTTGTCCCCCTTTCCCTTGTAAAGTGGAAGTATACGAGCACTCCTCCAGTCCTCCGGCACTCTACCTTCTCTCCAGCAAACATTAAATAACCTCACCAACCAGTTCACCATCACTGTACCTCCTTTTTTCAGACATTCTGCATGGCATCCATCCAGACCAGGTGCTTTACCTGCTTTCATCATCTTAACTGCTGCTTTCACTTCATCCTTCCTTATTTCTCCTCCATTCTCCTCACTCATCACGGTCATTTTCTTAGCATTTCCCACTTCAGCTATCTTTCCCTCCCTATCCTCCTTCACATTTAGCAACTCCCTAAAATATTCTGCCCATCTTCCCCTTACTGCCTTCTCCTCCATTATCATCTCTCCATCTGCACCTTTTACCTTTTCTTCTCTACTTGATTCGCCTCCTCTTCCTCTCTTAATTTCTTTCCAAAACATCTTTTTATTACTTTCAAAATTTTCTGTCAAACTCTTACCCCATTTTACATCTGGTCTCCTCTTTGCCTCCTTTACCTTTTTCTTTACTTCTCTACTCTTTTCTTTGTACGTCTTATATGACTCCCTCGTCCTATTTTGTAACCAATCTGTGTAAGCTCGCTTCTTCTCTTCTACAACCTTCTTCATTTCCTCATCCCACCATTCACTACCCTTCCTTCTATTTCCTCCTGTCCTTCTTTGCACACTTTGTGACTCCCTCCTTGAACCATCCCCATTCCTCCTCCACACCTACCTCCACTCTATCCTTCACTCCCTCCCACTCCTCCTTCAGCTTCTTCTTGTACTCTTTCTCCTTTTCCTCTTCATTTAAAGAGTTCACTCTAAGCACTTCCCTACCTTTTGTCCCTTTCCTCTTTCTCCATCTGTCCTCCACTCTCAACTTACCTTCCACCAGAAAATGATCTGATATTCCCCCACCCTCTCCCCTTAGCACATGTACATCCTTAACTCTTCCTATCATAATCCTATTTACCACTACATAGTCCATTAAAGCTCTATCTACCACCCTTCCATCCACCACCCTCTCCCATGTGTACTTATGCTTGACTTTCTTCCGAACCACTGTATTTACTATCATCAACTCTCTTTCTAGACACATTTCCACCATCAACTCTCCACTACGAATTTTTCCTGGAACTCCACATTTCCCAACCACTCCATCAATAGGATCCTTTTCTACTCTAGCATTAAGGTCTCCCAGTACTATTACATTTACACTTCTCCCTAAATCCTCTATGCACTCATTTAAATCTACCCATATATATATATGTTTATATTTATATATATAATATATATGTATGTATATGGTATATAGAATTCTATATGTATACATATATATATATATGTGTGTATATATATATATATATATATATATATATTCATATGTTTGCTCATAAATTTATGTATAATTATTGCACAGACTATTGTTTCGTCCAGTTTGTTCCAAGGGATCACTACTCTGTGTAGAAAACTGTTCTTCTTTGGATCTCTTCTAGAACTATCCTTTTTTGAGTTTCTTTCATTGTATTGTTTTGTTTTTCTTGTACGAAATTAACAAGTTCTCTCTATCAAATATTTCCGTGCCCTTTAAGATTCTATATATGGTCAGTAGGTAGCCTGTCTCCCTTCTTTGCTCCAAAGTCAGTAACTCCAATTTAGCCAATCTTCATGTAACAAGTTTGAAAGTCCTGGAGCCATTTTTGTGATTGCTATCTGGATTCTTTCAATTTTCTTTATATATATATATTTTTTGGTACTGGGTGACCATAATGTCACCGCATACTCTAACCTAGGCCTTATTAATGTGACTAGAAAATCTTTAATCTTCAAAATAGGTAAATGCCACTTTTATTGATCTTAGTATGTTATAGGATTCTCCGATAATTTTGTTTATTTTTTATCAGAAAACAAGTCGTTTAAGATAATTACTCCCAGATCATTTGTTGGTTGTTCCATTACTTGTTTTTGTTATTATTATTATTTCGTTCATGGGGGATATCGCATATCTCTTACTTCGTCCTAATGCTGTACCTTCTCTCTAGTGAAAATCGACTTCAAGTGATTATTTATGACTTCGGCCATTTCTTGATCTTCTGTGTATTATGTATTTCATAGGCGTAGTTTCATCATTTCCTGTTTATCTTTAAGTTTACCATTCACATATCTATAGAATAGTTTGGGTTGATCTTTGCATTTTTCTATAATGTTTTTTTCATAGTCCCTTTTTTCCTATTCTATAGTTTATATATGTATTTCCTATTTCCCAGTTGTTGTTTTTGTTTTGTTTTGTTTTTTCTTTTCTCCATCTTTCCCAAGCTTTGTCTGTTCCATCTTTTGCCTCACTGCATCTTCTATTGAACCAGCATTTAACATACATCTCTTGTTTCTATCTTGGTACGTTCCTATTCACTCCTTCATTATAAATATCCATCAAGATCACCCATTTCTCTTCCACTTTTGTCTCTTCCATGTAAAAATTTTCCCAAATTGCTTTTTGAAAGAATTTCTTAAATTTTCCAAAATCCGTTTTGTTATACATCAACCTTTCTTTTCTGTACTTTTCATTTCTCTCCATATATATTTCTTCTTTTATTTCAGTCTCTATGAGTATATGGTCACCCTTTCCAAATGGTGCCTTGTATTCAGTTTTATCCGCAATTTCAGGTTTTGTTGTAAATATTAAAACCAGTCTCGACGCTTCTTTATTACTTCTGCATCTGGTGTTTTCATTGACCCATTGTGTCACTGTATCATCCATGATCAGGTCCAGTAATACATTACCACACAGATCCTCTCCTCCCTTTACTGTCATTTCCTCCCAACAAATTTCTTTGCACTTAAAATCCCCCATAATTACCAGGTTACGTCCACCCTTTAGCATTTCGTTTAAAGGATGCCTTGTATCTTCCAACATTTTTGAATACTCGTTATCATTATAAGAGCCCGTTTTTGGGGGCACATAAATCACCACAATCTTTCTACTTTTCATGTCTCAGTCTGTGACTTTTATCATAATCATTTCTACATTGCTTTCACCCTCAGTAACCTTTATCACATTCAAGTATTTCTTGGTAAAGAACATGATTTATCCTCCCTGTTTCTCGTTTCCATTTTTAATTCAAAAATTGTATAACCCGTGTCCAATTTTATAGGGTTCAATTGGACACCTCAATTTCGTCTCCACAATTCCCATTATGTCTACCAATAGTGAAAACTTAAAATGAGTATGCGTGTGTGTGTGTGTGTGTGTGTGTGTGTGTGTGTGTGTGTGTGTGTGTGTGTGTGTGTGTGTGTGTGTGTGTGTGTGTGTGTGTGTGTGTGTGTGTGTGTGTGTGTATTCATTCACCTCGGATCTGCTGCAGCCTCTTTTCGAGACAGCCAGACACCACCCTACGGCAGTGAGCTCAGAGCTCATTATTAGCAGATCTCTGGGTAGGTCTGAGACCACTCGCACTCCACACACCGGGTATGCAAGGTCACAACTCCTTGACTAACGTCCCGTACCTACTCGCTGCTAGGTGAACAGGGGCTACACGTGAAAGGAGACAAACCCAACTTGTCTCCGCCCGGCCGGGGAATCGAACCCCGGTTCTCCGGCTTGTGAGGCCAGTGCCTTACCAATCCGCCACCGGGCCGTATATGTGTGTGTGTGTGTGTGTGTGTGTGTGTGTGTGTGTGTGTGTGTGTGTGTGTGTGTGTGTGTGTGTGTGTGTGTGTGTGTGTGTGTGTGTGTGTGTGTGTGTGTGTGTGTTTACCTAGTTATATTTACCTAGTTATATTTTACGGGAAGGGGAGCTATGCTCGTGGTGTCCCGTCTTCATATCTCATCTTATCTAGACTTTTTAAATTCGTGTATCGTTTTTGCACACACCACATTCTCATCTAACTTGTTCCAAATGTCTATTACCTGTGGGGAAAGCTGTTCTTTTTTAGGTCTCTTCTATAACTGTCTTTCTTGATTTTATTTTCGCGTCCCCTTGTATCTCTACTAATCCATTTTATTAGATCCTCTCTATCAATAGTTTCTATGCCTTTCATGATTCTATAAATAGTTATCAAGTCTCCTCTCTCTCTTCTTTGCTCTAATATCTGTAGCTCACGTTTTGCTAGTCTCTCTTCATATGATAGTTCTGAGAGTGTTGGTGCCAATTTCGTAATTGCTCTTTGTATTCTTTCAAGCTTTGTTATACATTTTTTGTACTGTGACCACGTCGTCACTGCATACTCCAATCTTGGTCTTATCAAAGTGACTAGTATTTTCTTCACCATTTCTTGGTTCAGGTATGTAAATGCCACTTTAATTGTTTTTATTAAATTATAAGTTTCTCCATTTTTTTTCTTTATATGTTTCTCAGAGGACATATTATTCCTAATACTGTAATCACTCCCAGGTCCTTCTCATTTTCTACTTTTTTAATTTCTTCCTCTCCCAATTTATATGATCCCACTATTCTTTTTTTGCTTTTTCCAAATTCTATTATACTACACTTCTTAATATTGAATTCTATCTCCCACATCCTACTCCATTCCCATATTTTATTGAGATCACTCTGTAGTGACTCATAATCTTCTACAGTGTTCACTCTTTTCAACAATTTTGCATCGTCCGCAAAGAAGCTCATTTAACTCTCAATTCCTTTATCCATATAATTAATATGTATAGCAAACATTATTGGGGCCAGAACTGTTCCTTGTGGAACTCCACTGATCACTTCATTCCAATTAGAGTGTTTGTCTCATATCACCATTCTCATTTTTCTTTCATGCAAGAAGTCTTCCGTCCACTTCAGCAGCTTGCCCTGTATTCCTCCTGCAGTTTCTAATTTCTTTAGCAATTTCATATGTGGCACCTTATCAAAAGCTTTTTTCAGGTCTAGAAATACATAATCAACCCATCCATCTCTTCCTTGTATTACATCTATTAGTCTTGAATAGAAACACATTAAGTTTGTGACGCTTGATCGTCTTTGTGTAAATCCAAATTGACTTGGATTTAGTAGGTTATTTTTTTTTTCCAAATGCTTTAACCATCTAATTTTGATAATTCCTTCACAAATTTAGCTATCGCAATTGTAAGAGAGACCGGTCTATAGTTAGTAGGGTCTTCCTTGTTTCCCCCTTTATATATTGGTACTATATTTGCTCTTTTCCAATTTTCTAGAACTTTTCCTTCTTTCAATGAACTGCTTATTAGACTATGTATTTTGTCTGTTAGTTCATTCCTGCATTCTCTCAAGATTCAGTTTGCAATTTCATCTGGTCCATGCGATTTTCTGACATCGAGATTACTCAAGTCATTCATTATTTCATTCCTTGTTACTTCTATCTCTTTCATAGGCGGGACTTTCTCCTCTCAATTGATATCTCTAGGTTGTATGTTCTCCCTCGTAAACATAGATTTAAAATGCTTGTTCATAATTTCTGCCATTTCTATTTCCTCTGTGTATTTAACTCCTCCTTGTCGTAGTTCCTCTATTTCTTGTTTGTTTTTCAGTTTGTTGTTTACATATCTGTAAAAGAGTTTTGTTCGATCTTTACATTTTTCTATGACATCTTCTTCGTATTTTCTCTTTTCTGATCTGCACACTTGTACATATTCATTTCTATAACCAGTATATATTTTCCATTTTCAGGTCTTTTGTCTTTTTTCCATTTTATCCAGGCTTTATCTCTTTTGTCTTTTAACTCCCTACATCTTTTGTTGTACCAACACTTTACATATCCTTTTTCTTGTTTTTATCTTGGAACATACTTTTCCACTTCTTTATAAATTTTTGTCAAAATATTCCATTTCTCTTCTACTGTTGTTTCCTCCTTGTGTATCCTTTCCCATTCTGTTTTTTTTTTTTAATAATTCTCTTATTTTATCAAAATTTGTTTCTCCATACATCAATCTTCCCTTCCTATATTGTTTGTTTTTTCCCATGTATTTTCCCTCATTTATTTCCAGTTCAACCAATATGTGGTCACTTTTACTTATTGATGTCTTATATTCAATCTTGGCCACTATTTCGGGTTCTGATGTGATTTTTAGGTCCAGTTTTGATGGTTCTTCCTCATTTCTATACCTAGTATTCTCTTGTATCCATTGCGTCATTGTATGTTCTATAATCATATCAAGTAGTACATTTCCCCATAGGTCGTCCCTACCCTTCACTGTCATATCTTCCCAGCAGATTTTTTTTACATTTAAAGTCACCCATTATAACCATTCTTCCTCTATCTCCCATTATCTTATTTAGTGTTATCCTTGTGTCTTCTAACATATTTTTGTGTTCTCTTTCTTCCCACGAAGCCGTTTTAGGAGGCACATAATTTACTACAAACTTCCTGCTCTTCCCATCCCTGTCCTCCACTTCCATCATGATCATCTCTATTCTATTCTTTCCATATGTGACATTCCTCACATTTATATCCTCCTTAGTCAGGAACATAACTCCACCCCCTTGTTTTACATCTCTGTTTCTAGTCCAATAATTATATGCACCATATGCTACACTGTTGGGTGATAGTGGAACTTTCAATTTTGTCTCTACGATTCCCATTATGTCCGGTTCTTTTTCCTTCAGGTAATCATTCAGTTCATTCAAGCCTGTTATTAAGCCACCTATGTTTGTGTAAAGCACTTTTAATTTTCTGCTACTTCCATCAACATATTACAACACAACATTGACGGTATTAACACTAAAAAACATGAACTTGAACACTTTCTTAAACAACACAACATACACATTGCGATTTTACAAGAAACAAAACTAAGACACTCACACAAAACACCATCATTTCATAATTACACCACCATCAGACAAGACCGGACTGACGGCAATTGCGGTGGACTCATCACCCTGATCCACCACTCCATCTGTTTTGTGGACACAAGTGCCACAACCAAAATTCTCCTCCCTACCACAGATAACACAACAGAAACCCAATCCATTCGTATCCGCACAGGCAACAATTCAACACTGACAATAGTTAACATGTACATTCCCCCCCAATCATCCCCCACAGTTCCAAACACCTTCAGACCTCAACTTAGCCAACTAACCTCAATCCCCAACCTGATCATGGGTGGTGACTTCAACGCCAAGTCGTCTGCCTGGTATGTCGACAACCCTGACACAGACAGAGGGCTTGATATACAGACTCAATTCGACTCATTGACTATCATGAACAACACGCATAATCATACACATATCCCATACCAAGCCCTCTACACTCCCTCCTCTCCTGATATCACCTTTTGCTCCCCCTGCCTAACCCCAACAACATCATGGAGAGTGGTCGGAGCCCTTGGCTCTGACCACCTTCCAATCATCATCACCACCAAAACAAGATGCACCCCAGCTGGCCACAGACACACTTACACCAATTACAAGAGAGCTAACTGGGAAGCCTTTACTGAAGAGACAGAACAACATTTTGAAACACTTAACAGTACACCAATCACAAACATAAACAATGCTGTGCACGCTTTTAATACAATCATACAAAACGCAGACAAGAGATACATCCCTAGAGGCAACAGAAAATCACACAACCCCAACTTCACACCAGAAATCCAAGGCCTCATCGGACAACGTGACACACTTAAACACGATACCCCCACACCTATCCCTCAAAACATAGCAGACCAAATACAAACACTAAACACTGTGATTGCCAATAAAATACATGAACAAAAAACACAAAATTGGCAAAACTTTATCAATACACTTGATCACAAAACAAACACCAGCAAATTGTACAAAACACTCAACAGCATCACACTATCCAACACTAACACTACACGCTCTCACGCAGCAATAATCACAACAACAGATAATCTACCCTCAAACAGACAACAAGCAAACGCACTCATACGTCATTTTGCACAGACGAGCCATCTTACATCTCACCCTGACGACCGACGCACCATTCGACGTAAGAAAGACTTCCCCACAGACTCAGACTATGCACCCTTCATAGACAGTCAGACAAAACTCATAATGCATAATCTCAAGCACTCATCTGCCTGTGGCCCTGATAACATAAGCAACATCCACTTAAAACACATTGGACCACAAGGTATACACGCACTCACAAACATTGCAAACTACAGCTATTCACACAACACTATACCCGACATCTGGAAGCATGGTAAAATAATCACCATTCCAAAACCGAACAAAGACCCAACAATCCCAACATCGCACCGCCCAATCACACTTCTCTGCACCCCCTCTAAAGTCATTGAACGCCTAATACTTAAACTTGTCACACCATATATTCCCCTTGCTGACTCACAACACGGTTTTAGGCCACCACACTCCACAAACACTCTTCTGACAAACCTCACACAAAGAATTTTAGATGGCATCAATTCAGATAGGCCCCACCACAGAACACTTCTTATAACATTGGACATTAGTAAAGCTTTTGATGCTATCCCCCGCCACAACCTAACAAATAAAATATATAACACAGACATGCACAATAACACTAAAAGATGGCTGGCCAATTATCTGGCAGACAGGAATGCTCATGTGTCATATAATGGCCAATCATCGCACATAAGAAACATTAAGAACGGAGTACCACAGGGCTCAGTTCTATCCCCCACATTATTTAATCTATACATGCATGACTTACCCACACCAGACACCTCAGAAATACAAATCTCTTCCTACGCAGACGACATAACAATCACATGCACACATCGTAACACAGACAAAGCTGCAGAAATAATCCAGCCTTACCTTGACACACTCAACACATGGTTCATCACAAACAGACTCAAAATAGCTCCAACCAAATCTACAGCAACACTTCTCACCAACTGGACAAAAGAACACAAATACATACCTCATCTCTACATCAACAACACTCTAATACCACACACAAACACACCGAAAATTCTTGGTGTAACATACGATACATCCATGTCTTTCAAACAACACCTCACAAACATAAAAAACAAATGCACACCTAGACTTAACGCACTTAAGTCAATCACTGGAACAACATTTGGACAAAACAAAGAAACTAATATAACAATATACAAACAATGCATACGCTCAGTGATGAATTATGCGAGTCCTGCATGGGCTCCTAATCTCAGTGAGACACACCACAACACCCTTCAAATCATACAAAACAAAGCCCTAAAAACAATTACAAGCTGCACAAATACAACACCTACAGACCATTTACACCATGAAACAAAAGTCCTCAAAGTCAAGGACCACCTCGACATGAGAGGCACACAAACACTTGCTGCAGCCACCACAAACACATCACACCCGCTACACTACATAGCAGAACACCCACACACACCAAGAAACTTTAAAACTACACCCAAAGACCTTTAGTACGCACAGATACTCTCTTCTCTTCCTCCACAACCACCAAATACCAGCCTCCGGAAACATATTCATAATCATATCACTCACCGCTCCATTAACACACTGAAAGACAACACACAGCTGCATGCCAGACCCCCTGATATCCACCCTTCTGAATCCTCTCTCCCACGAAAGGACAGAGTCCACTTGGCCAGACTGCGATGCGGTCACCACCCAGCACTTCTAAGCTACCAGAAGAGGCTGGATGACCGTGTTGTGAACAGCTGCCCAGGATGTAACACTTCACCCCATACCATACAACACATAATGGAAGACTGCATTATACACAATCATGCACGCAAACAACACAACATACACTCTATAAAGGATTTGTGGGAAAACCCAGTTTCGGCTGTGGCCTTCCTTGTGGAGACGGGACTGCTCGGACAGACAGTCTAGGGAACGACAACAACAACAACAACCATTTCCTCACTTTCATATCCACTACTCTCCAATAGAATTTCTCTTTTTCTGACTCTGTTCT
>NC_134801.1:8319364-8331864 GCF_046742065.1 Oratosquilla oratoria
CTCAAGGATGAACTACGAAAACATGAACTACCTCTCCCTGTCCCAACCATGATAGAATTGATCAAAATTTGCATTTTTGATTCCAAGTTTGTTTTTAATGACGAATTTTACAGCCAAAAATTTGGTATGTATAGTAGTATATGTATGTTTTTTAGGAACTATATCAAAAAACATTCTCTGGTACAAATATATGGATGACATATTTTGTATATGGCCTAATAGTTATAGTCTAGATGCCTTATTGTCAAATTTGAGTGGATTATTCCCTTTTATAAAATTCACTATTGAGGTAAAACAAAAATATTGCTTATCGTTTTTTGATGTTTTAGTACACAGAGGTATAAAGATCTTTCAAGTTTAATATGTACAAGAAACCAACTAACGTTTTATTACATGTTTGTTATTACTCTTCACACCATAATAAAACAAAAAGATCAGTCTTATTTTCCATGTTTCTTAGAGCTTTCTTTGAAAATATATAAACCTAAATTTTAGATAGAAACTAATAAGATTTATGAAATAGGTTTCACCTTAAAGTATCCAAAATATTTCATCGCTGTATCTTTTAACATGACAAGATCTTATTATTTTTAATTTATGAGAAGCATACAAAGGAAAACTATTGTAGTAAAAATCTTGTTGTTCTCCTACACCATAATAACTTTGCTGAACTTCCTCGTATTCTTACGTTGTTTGATATTAATGTTGTATACAAGAATAATAACGTGCTCATCCAAAATTCACCTGGATATACTGGAAGCTGTGCATATGCCACCCCTTGCATAAACTGCAACAAATATCATGTTGGGCAAAATAAAAAACTTTGGAGTGCAGAAAGAAACAACGCGTATATAGCACTAGAAAGGAATCTATTGCTTTACTTGTACATGTGAGGGATCCTGACCAGTGCACTGACTGGAAGATTGTTACAAATAAATCTTTCGTTAATAGTGACATTATTGAATTTAGCTTTATTAAACTTACTATACAATTTAAACATGAGTTTTTGGATGTATAAGCTAGATAAATTCATCATTGGAAATCTTGATAAACAGTTCAGGAACACAGACTTAGTGTGAGGTCAGACTGTAACCGGTTAACGGCTATACATGTGGCAGGAAATATAAAGCCTTTTCGAGCTTTCTTGATCTACTAAAGCCAAGAGATATTTACTGCTTGGGGATGTAATCCCCTACGGGGAGAGTCCCCAGATGCTCCCGCTAAGGGAGAGTCCTGCCTGGTGAAGTAGTAGCCGGATATATAAGTGGATACGCCTACCTTTGCATATCTGTGTAGGGTTTACAATTAGGTCATAGGTTTGAGAATTATACAATACTATCTGTGTGTTAGTTGTAGTATCAAGTGTCAAGTTGATATTGATGAATGTGCTTTGATGTGATATATGGATTATAGTTATGATTGTGTAGTTTGGTATGTATAAGGAAATGGTTAATAATATGTCTGCCGCCACTATGAACTTATTTTTTCAACGTTTCGTTGGGCGGTGTCGTGATGCGTGTTGTATGTTTGAGTCAGGTGTTTTCTATTTGGGAATATGAAGGACGGCAAGATTGGAAGTATCAGAAGGCGCCAGTACCTATCAAGACCTTCTTGCATGCATGTGGATCATGTGTCAGGCATATGACATATTGGTTAGTAATGGTATATGGATACAAGATCAGGACATTTCATCACCGCGTGAGGTTGGCGTATAGTAAGTCAGATTATGATATTTGCTTCTCTCGTCCCTCTCTTCCCGTATATATACTTGTCTTAAATTAAGGGTAACCACCATGCCCAGGTACAAATTTGTACTTTTTTTTCGTAATGTTATCTATTTTCACGAGAACTATTTCTAAAACAAATATCTTATCTCAAAGGTAGTTTTTGAGAGACTTTTTGACAGAAATGTTCATCGCCTGCTAATTTGCATTCTAAAGTACAGTATAAAGAGCCATCTCTTGGTTTTAGTTCTAATGACGTCATGATGTATACCAACCCAAACCATTTAATTTAACAAAATCAATCTTTACCGAAACTTCAGCGATATTGAGAGTTTCTCTTTGTCTTGTGAGAGTAATTTCAACTCCCTGAATATCTGGCAACAGACAAAATGTGCAGATAGACGGTGTAGTTATGGGCTATCATTTTAAACCGATATATCTCTTTGAAGAAGCTTTCATACTGGTGCATCTTTGGTGCTTACATGTGTACATGTTAGCTATGCAGTGATGTCTTTGGGCACTCAAAAAGCAAGAGTAGTATATGTGATACATTAAAAAAAAATTGCAATTTGCTCCTACACAAAATACTGTACATTCACACTACGCCTCCTGGTTGCCACAAAAGCTTTGTAAACAATGATTTCAACAACGTAATTACAAAGGATTACAAAGGCAAAGCATGCCGACAGGAGACCTTTTGATCCATATCTAGGTCGGATGCAAAAAAAAAAAAAAAAAAAAAAAAAAAAAAAAATCATAATAATAAATTAAAACTATAACAATGTAAATAACAATTAAAATACATAAATAAATGCATTGGTATAGTTGAATAACAAACAAACAGGTAAATAGTAAATGATAATAAATTGACATATAACTAATAATAAATGAAAATCAGACAGACAAATTATAACAAAACAAAAACAAATAATATAACAAATTATAATAATTACAGCATCTTACTTAGGTATTTATCTAAATGATTCTTAAAGCTTCGAACTGAACTACATTGCACTACCTGTGCAGGAAGTTTATTCCATTCATTAACTACACGGTTGGCAAAGTTGTTTCTACCTACTTCCAAATTGAATCTATTTCCGGACAGTTTGAGACCATTGTTTCTTGTCTGATTCTCATTCAATGTGAAAATTTGGTCACTTTTGATGTTGTCAATTCCCTTTAAAATCTTAAAGACCTGTATCAAGTCACCTCTGAGTCTACGCTTTTTTAGGGAAAACAGATTCATGTGCTTAAGTCGATTTTCGTATGATTTATTTTTGATATTTGGAATCAGTTTTGTGGCTCTCCGTTGTACTTTTTCCAGTCTGTCAATGTCTTTAATGAGATTCGGTGACCATACGGAAACAGCATATTCCAAATGTGGACGAACTAACGATTTATATAGGTTGTTAATGAGTGATGGACTTTTGAAATCAAAAGATCGCGCAATCAATCCCAGAATCTTATTTGCTTTCTCAGAGGCTGAAATACACTGCTTGGATGATTTGAGGTCGTTACTGATAATTACGCCGAGATCTTTTTCACTATCCACTTTTGTTAACGAATTTCCAAATAACTTGTAATCGTACTTGCTGTTATTTTTACCTATGTGCATTACCTTGCATTTACTTGTGTTAAATTTCATTAGCCACTTTTCAGACCATTGCTGTAATTGATCTAAATCTTCTTGAATATCTAATTGGTTTGAGTGATCATTTGCCACTCCGCACAGTTTTGTATCATCAGCAAATTTGGAAACAGTAGATTTTAGTCCATGGTCTATATCATTTATATATACTATGAATAGAAGTGGCCCAAGAACGGAACCCTGAGGAACTCCACTTGCAACACTTTTCCATCCAGAAGTTTTTCCATTTAAAACAACTCTCTGTTTTCGACCTTTCAACCAATTACTAGTCCAACCTAATAGGCTACCACTTATTCCATGCAAAGCTAATTTAGTAAGTAGTCTTTCGTGTGGGACGGTATCAAAAGCTTTTGCAAAGTCTAGATATATTAAATCTATATTGTTTCTTTTGTCATAATTCGAGACAACTGTGTTGTAGAATTCGAGTAAGTTAGTCACGCAAGAACGTTTCCGTCTGAAACCATGTTGGCTATCATTTATCAAACGGTTACTTTCTAAATGATATTCGATAGCATCTCTGATGATAGTTTCCATTATTTTTCCTACGATCGAAGTCAAACTAATAGGCCTATAGTTATTTGGTTTCTTTTTGTCACCTTTTTTGAATATGGGAGTAACGTTAGCTAGCTTCCATTCTCTTGGGACATCTCCGGATATGATGGATTTCTTGAAAATAATTTCTAATGGAACAACAATCTCATTTTTCATTTCCTTTAAGATTCTTGGATGCCAACCGTCAGGCCCTGGTGTTTTATTAACTTTGAGTTTGTCTATACACCTTTTAATTGTTTCTTTTGTTATATTTACCGTAGTGAGTAAGCTTACCCCAGACTTTTCACAGGTTTCAGTTTGGAATTCACTTTGAGGTGTTTCGTTTACGAATACCGAGCTAAAATAATTGTTTAAGAGATTACACATTCCTTCATTTGAATATTCAAGTTGACCGTCAGCAGATAATAGTGGACCAATGTGATTCCTAACAACCTTTTTATCTCTAATGTAACTATAGAATTCTTTGGGATTCTCTTTGGATTTATCAGCGATGTTCATTTCGTATTGTCGTTTTCTTTTTCTTATTGTCTTTTTTAAATCTCTCTGTATTGATACATAACTTTCATAGTCATTAGATGCACCCGAGCACTTATATTTCTTATAAGCCTGTCTCTTTTTAGCAATACTTTTTTCAGTTTCTTTGTCGAGCCACTTTGGGCGAGCCTGATTTGGGGGACGTCTGTCCTTAAAAGGAATGTAAGTTTGAATCATCTTAGTGAGCGTATTTTGAAATATTTCCCACATCTGATCTACAGGCCTTTCGTTTAATTTTTCCTCCCAATCTGTGAGCTGAAGCTCCTGACGTAGTTCTATGAACTGAGCTTTACTGAAATTGGGTATTTTAGAAGCACAAGTATCTATTCTAAAATTGTTTAGGAGTTTGAATCTGACTAAGTTGTGATCGCTATTTGCAACAGATTCACCGACTTCTACATCAGTTGCCATGCTTTCGCGGCTAGTGATCAATAAATCGAGTAAGTTTCCATATCTTGTGGGCTCTTTTACATGCTGAATTAAGTAATTGTCACCAAGAAAATCAATCAAGCGACTACCTATATGGCCATGTTCAAGGGTCATCCAATCAATGTCAGTAAAATTGAAATCACCCATTATCAATAAATCCCGGTTGCAGAAACTAGACAGTTCTTGAAATAACAGTTTGTCGTCTGCTAATGATAATGTCTTTGGCCTATATATTACACCTATATTCATTTTTTGTCCATTTGTTTGGGTTAACTCAACCCACAAACTGTCATATGCATCCTGTTTCACTTTCTCTAAAACACAAGCATGAACATTGTTTTTAACGTACAATAGAACACCCCCACCTTTCTTGTGGTTTCTATCCTGATGAAAGTGTTTAAATCCCGCAATATTAAATTCAGCTTCGAACTCTGTACCATTTAACCATGTCTCAGTTATTCCTATCATATCGAGATTTTCGCTTTTGACATACGCCTGTATTTCTTGAAATTTGTTCCTAATACTACGAGCATTAAAGTACATAGTTTTAAGAAACTCCTGATTATTTCTTTTTGACACATTTTGAGTTTCAATATCATGTCTTATATTATCATTTTGTTTTTTATTTATGCCTTGCTCTATATTATTATTATTTGGTCCTTCATTGACATTCAATGCCTCATTAACATTTCTCCTATCAAAATTAACATTTCCCCCATCACGGACATCTGGTCGATTACGGTCATCCGATCTATTTTGTACATTTTGTCCCCCTACGTCACCGTGATTCACGCCGGCCGGCCTCCCGTCGTTCAGTGACATTATGTCCGGCATCCCTTTCTAAAATTATATTTTGTCCTCCAGTGACATTATATCCTACCGTGATATTTTTTCCTCCACTATAATTACATCCCATCGTGATCTTTTGTCTTCCACTGTCATTACATCCTATCTTGATATTTTGGCCTTCATTGACATTCTGTCCGGTATCTCTTCCTAAAATTATATTTTGTTCTTCACTGACATTATATCCTACCGTGATATTTTCTCCTCCATTATCATTACATCCTATCGTGATATTTTGTTCTCCACTATCATTATTTCCCATCGTGATCTTTTGTCCTCCACTGTCATTACATCCCATTGTGACATTTTGTCCTAAGACATTACATCCTAATGTGTCATTTCGTCCTCTAGCGATATTACATCCTATCATGATATTTTGGCCTTCATTGACATTCTGTCCGGTATCCCTTCCCAAAATTACATTTTGGCCTTCAATGACATTATATCCTACCGTGATATTTTCTCCTCCATTATCATTACATCCTATCGTGATATTTTGTTCTCCTTTATCATTACTTCCCATCGTGATCTTTTGTCCTCCACTGTCATTATATCCCATTGCGACATTTTGTCCTATGACATTATATCCTAATGTGCCATTTCGTCCTCTAGCGACATTATATCCTAAAATTATATTTTGTCCTATACTGGTACATTGTTCTACATTAATGCTATACTCTACACTGTTTTCCCAAGTACATTCTATTTCCCCTTCCCTTTGGCCTTCTACCCTAAAAAAGGAGCTGGTTCATTACAAACTCCCACAATGAGGTTTGTAAGAACATCTTTGCCTCTGCGGGTAAGGTGGATCCCATCAGAAGCGTAAAGGTCATGGCGCCTAGAAAAGAGATACCAAGGATCAAGAAAGTGGTATCCCAATTGTGTGCACAGCTGCGATATCCTATCATTGATCCCTATGGCTCTACTGTTCCAACACGAACCTGCGTAGATCCTCGGGAGGATCCCACAGACTACGTGACGGCTCCCACGTTCCTTCATCTCCTGAAGGAGGACCTTGTAATTCCGAACAAGCTCCTCTGATCTCACCCTACCTACATCGTTACTACCCGTATGTACAATCGTAACCGTGTTCTTCCGTCCTTGCTCCCTGATGGACCGGGTACAATCAACGATCCCACGGCCCGGTTGACATACAAGCTTGCAACGTCGCTTAGTCTTTCGCTGCAGGATGTCGTCATAGCCTCGAACCATGGAGTCCCCCACCACCAAGAACTCCTGGTTTTCAGCCACTTCATCCTCCAGTAGAGCAAAACGATTGACTAGAGCCAGCGGTTGCTCCACAGGGCACACGTCTACCGAACGCGGGCTCGACAAACGGGACCCCACGGAGCGCCACTCGCTCATGGCAGTGACAGTAGGTGAAGAAGTGGAACGCTCTTTGGGTTGTG
Source organism: Oratosquilla oratoria (assembly GCF_046742065.1). Classification (NCBI taxonomy): domain Eukaryota; kingdom Metazoa; phylum Arthropoda; class Malacostraca; order Stomatopoda; family Squillidae; genus Oratosquilla; species Oratosquilla oratoria. The sequence goes on from NC_134801.1 coordinate 8,326,507, forward strand.
GGGAGGGTTCACTCTTCTCACGGAGCGCACTCCTGAGAAGCCGAATTTCCTCCTCACACATCCTGAGACGGACCTCTAGGTTCACGCAACCTTCACAAGCCATTTCGCTCCCCCTTTAGCAATAAAAACGGCAAAGAGAAAATACAAATCAACAACAACAAAAAAATCAAAGCTGTCTCTAATAAACTAAATACGCGAAGCTTACTCTGCTTACCTTATACTATTTCTCCTACCTTTGGAATACGGTACCAGAAAACTGTTTTGAAATTAAATAGAACCCTGCACTTTATCTTATATCTGTAACTGTATAGCGCTATACGTATACAATTACAAAAACACAACACAATCACTTAACACTATTCGGAGATATAAAATTCACAGGTATTCACTAGCTGGTGTCTGTGCAGAAAAACGAGGTCTCTAGCTGAGGTCACGAGCGGACTGAGCTGAGGTCACGAGTGGACTGAGCTGAGGTCACGAGTGGACTGATACTTTTTCACCTCGGCCCAAGTGTTCTGTTAAAAAGGTTAATTTTGGTGATTTGTTAGTACTAGATCAATCTAATTATTCTTTACACGACAAGTTATATAAATAATTTAGATTGTTTACACACTATAAAAACGAAAACTTCACTACAAATATCGCTAAGAATATACTAACCCGTTTCAGCAAATGACAAGTGATTTTCTTATGTGTTTCTATAGTGCACCCATATATTCTGCCTTGTTTTGTTTTAGTTTCCCTTTTGTTATATTCAATCTCTGTAATTTCTTTGCTACTCACTTATTATTTCTCCTGGTTTATTTTTCTAAGTTTATTTATTTGGTAATTTAGTCAGATTTAAAAGAAAAAAAAATATTATCATTTGTTTTGCATAATGCTTTAAAAGACACCATTTAGTATTGTTATAAGGCAGGGACAGGCAACCTCTAGCCCGCGGGCCACATCCGGCCCACGAAGTCCTAACGTCCGCCCGCCATTTTGCTAGGCATTATTATTGCAATCCGGCCCGCGGAACTCCCAGCAAAAGGGGATAAAAAAAATCCAATAAATATTATGCTTTCAAATAAATAAATTTAATTATTGAATTACTTTAGATTTCGTTAGTAAGAGTAGTAGTAGTAGTAGTTGTAGTAGTAGTAGTAGCAGTAGTGGTACTGTAGTAGTAATAGTAGTAGTACGAAAATAAAACACTTATGAAAACAGTAATAATATGGAGTAGTAGTAGTAGTATGTAGAAATTTAAGCTAGATCAGATTAATGAAGTATTAGAAAAGCCAAAGTTTACACTGAATTCTGCTTAACTTTTAATAGAGAATTTCAAAATTGCAAATACAAATTTATTTGAATATGAGACGTTAGAATTTTAATGTTTGATTAAATACAATCAACGAAATAACTATTTATGAAACATGATTGTCTTGTCTGACATACCAAACTGGCTTCACTGAAAGAGATCGAAGGTTTGAGAAAAAAAAAAAATAACTCGGTAGTTGTTGGAAATATTGGGTTTATAAAGTCAACTTACAACATTATCGTTCTTGAGAACATTCTGTCGCAAGCAATCGTCAAATTTCATTCTACAAATCGAGTTCAAAGTCAACTGTCATATTCATCGCTCGTGAACCGTGTATTATCAAATCCAAGCTTCAAATCCAGTTCAAGTCGTCATTTGTCAAATTTTCAAATTTTCACAAACCTTCTGCGTGATATATTGGACGGTGTCTTCAGTTTATCGTTCAGGTCGGACAATCATGTAATTAAAATCTGCCAAACAACATCCGCTGGCAGATACTGTTTTGGCAACTCTGCCCCTCACTGCACGGTCTATGATCCTGCCACTGCCAGAGCAGCCAGACGCCAGCGGTCAGTGTCCGTTAGACTTTCACGTTGATACAAGGTACGTAAGCTTTTTGGTCAGTACAGATCAATTACAGTTATCTCTTATAAAAATCAGTTACAACTACTGAAATGGTGTAGCTACTAATTAATCATATCTAAATTAGATGACGTACATTTACAATCAATGCACCATTATTTTGCTTATTCATTGTTGATATACCTCAATTTTTTCCTTTTCAGCTCATCATCACAGTTATCTCGAATTATGACAAAAGAGACAATATAGATTTAGTATATCTAGACTTTGCAAAAGCTTTTGATACCGTCCCACACGAAAGACTACTTACTAAATTAGCTTTGCATGGAATAAGTGGTAGCCTATTAGGTTGGACTAGTAATTGGTTGAATGGTCGAAAACAGAGAGTTGTTTTAAATGGAAAAACTTCTGGATGGAAAAGTGTTGCAAGTGGAGTTCCTCAGGGTTCCGTTCTTGGGCCCCTTCTATTCATAGTATATATAAATGATATAGACCATGGACTAAAATCTACTGTTTCCAAATTTGCTGATGATACAAAACTGTGCGGAGTGGCAAATGATCACTCAAACCAATTAGATATTCAAGAAGATTTAGATAGATTACAGCAATGGTCTGAAAAGTGGCTAATGAAACTTAACACAAGTAAATGCAAGGTAATGCACATAGGTAAAAATAACAGTAAGTACGATTACAAGTTATTTGGAAATTCGTTAACAAAAGTGGATAGTGAAAAAGATCTCGGCGTAATTATCAGTAACGACCTCAAATCATCCAAGCAGTGTATTTCAGCCTCTGAGAAAGCAAATAAGATTCTGGGACTGATTGCGCGATCTTTTGATTTCAAAAGTCCATCACTCATTAACAAGCTATATAAATCGTTAGTTCGTCCACATTTGGAATATGCTGTTTCTGTATGGTCACCGAATCTCATTAAAGACATTGACCGACTGGAAAAAGTACAACGGCGAGCCACAAAACTGATTCCAAATATCAAAAATAAATCATACGAAAATCGATTAAACACATGAATCTGTTATCCCTAAAAAAGCGTAGACTCAGAGGTGACTTGATACAGGTCTTTAAGATTTTAAAGGGAATTGACAACATCAAAAGTGACAAAATTTTCACATTGAATGAGAATCAGACAAGAAACAATGGTCTCAAACTGTCCTGAAATAGATTCAATTTGGAAATTGGTAGAAACAACTTTGCCGACCGTGTACTTAATGAATGGAATAAACTTCCTGCACAGGTAGTGCAATGTAGCTCAGTTCGAAGCTTTAAGAATCATTTAGATAAATACCTAAGTAAGATGCTGTAATGATTATAATTTATTTTATATTATTTGTTTTTGTTTTGTTATCATTTGTCTGTCTGATTTTCATTTATTATTAGTTATATGTCAATATATTATTATTTACTATTTACCTGTTTGTTTATTATTTAACTATACCTATGCATTTATTTATGTATTTTATTTGTTATTTACATTATCATAGTTTTTATTTACTATTTTATTATTAATATGATTTTTTTTCTCGCATCCGACCTAGATATGGATCAAAAGGTCTCCTGTCGGCATGCTCCGCCTTTGTAATCCTTTGTAAAAGAGGAAAGTGGACCTCGAGCATCGGACCTTCAACCCTGAGTCGGAGAAGTACTTCTTCATCGAGCGCTTTGGACATGCCCAGTGCCTCATATGCTTGAAGACTGTGGCTGTCCTAAAAGAGTGCAACGTGCGCCGCCACTGGGGGACAGAGCACCGATCGTCAAACTTTGCGTCGATGTCTGCCGCCTAGAGGAAGGACCCCATCGTTAGACCATCAGGCAACCTGCAGAAACAAACTTCGCTCTTCCGCAAACAGAATGCTGAGACGGAAAAGGTGACGCCCGCCAGTTATGAAGTCCCCCGCATCCCTGTTCGCCGAATGAAGCCATTCGCAAATGGGGACTTCATCAAGGAATACCTCCTCGCTGTGGTGTACTCCGTTTGTCCAGAGCAGCGTTTTGCCTTTGAGAGCGTGAGCCTTTCGTCCCGCACCGTTCGTCGTCCCATCGAGGATATGTCAGACAACGTGCCAGACTCACTCAAAACACGCAGCTCGAACTTCGTCGCCTTTTCCTTCGCTGAGCACCGACACAAAGGACACAACCCGGCTGGCCGTTTTCATCCGCGGCGTCACCGCTGACCTCCAGGTGTGTGAGGAATTCCTCCAGCTTGTTCCGCTGCGCGGCACCACCACTGGGCGAGATATCTGCGAAGCCGTGCTTCAGTGTGTTGATCAGCACTCCCTGGATCTCTCCCGCCTCGTGTGCGTGACGACCGACGGTGCCCCGGCGATGGTTGGGGAGAAGAAGGGCGCCGCTTCGCTGCTAGTGCGCCACTGTGAAGTCGATGGATACACTCAGCCCATTAACATGATGCACTGCATCATCCACCAAAAGTCCCTCTGCGCCAAGTCTGCTAACCTCGTTGATGTCATGTCTGTCATGGTGAAGGTCGTCAACTCCATCCTCTCCCGCAGCCCCACCGTCAGTAAGGAAATCTACCCCCATAGTTTAGTTCCCCGTGTATACTCTGTATGTGAATATCATTGTTGCTGTCAGTCATCATGAGCTTTCTTCTGTGTTTCTCTCTGAATTCTCTGTGTTACCAGTATAATATTTTTCTCCGCCTCTTTTCTCCTATTCTTTTCTTGAATCGTGTATTTTCCTCGGCAGTTCTTTCTTCATTTTCATAATTCCTAAATTTGACATTAGATACACTGTTACAATCGATACGATCACCATTCATCAAACGCAGAATAAACAGTTTATGACGTAGCTGTGAAACAGATGGCGCTACGGGTAGCTTTTTCAAGAATAACTAAAATAGACGACGTTTTGAAACAAACGATGTAATTCGATTTGATATTAGATACATTTAATCTTCAAAGTGATTACACTTTAATCTGTATCCTCTAAGTGTCACTATAGACAAATAAGTTTGGTTTTTCACTCTTTCTATTTTCCATGTGGTGATCTGCATTATTCGTATATGAATCACGTGTTCAAGTGATTTTTTGAACCTACACATATACACATATATACATATATACACATATACATATGTACATACATATATATATATACATATACGAGTATACATATATACATATATATATATATATATATATATATATACGTAGATATACATATATACATATATGCTGGTAGATTGTGACAAGTTGAAGGTGGAAAAAGAAGTCACGGGTCTAGTTCCGAGTTTCTGAGTTTATTCCTGACCGGTTTCGCTCTATGCTTCTTCCTCTGAAGGAGCACATATACATATATACATATATACATATACACATATATACATATATACATATATACATATATACATATATAAATTATATAAATATATACATATATACATATATACATATATATATACATACATACATACATACATACATATGTACACATATATACATATA
>NC_134801.1:8334364-8336864 GCF_046742065.1 Oratosquilla oratoria
TGGTGGGGGAAAAGAACACTGCCACCAAGTATTCTCACTTGGATCGTAAGAGGCGAGAAGAAAGGGACGGGGAGTGGGACTAGGCATCCTTCTCCTTGTAGCCCCACAGGGGACATTCCTAAACAAAAAAGTAAAGGCATAAGAGGGTCTGGGAGTTTTCCGACCAGCACCCTATGTTTGGGTCTTTTAATGTGCGTGAATGTGGTACAGATGAGAGTAAAAGGGAAGAGATAGGTAGTTTGTTTATGAGAAGAAAGATGGATGTGTTGGCTTTGAGTGAAACTAAGTTGAAAGGGAAAGGTGAGTGTAAGTTTGGGAGTGTAAGTTGGAAGTTATCAGGAGTGAAGAGAGGGCGAGGGAGGGAAGGGGTGGCTATTCTAGTAAGTGAAGAGATAGGTAAACGTGTAGTGGAGTGGAAGGAGGTTTCCTCAAGGATAATCTGGATGAAGGTGAAACTGGGAAAGGAGATGTGGATCTTTGTAAGTGCATATGGGCCTGGCAGTGAGAAGAGTGTAGAAGAAAGGGAGGCCTTTTGGATAGATCTAAATGAGTGCAAAGAGGATTTAGGGAGAAATATCAATGTAATAGTACTGAGAGACCTTAATGCTAGGGTAGGAAATGGTCCAATTGATGGAGTGGTTGGGAAATGTGGAGTCCCAGGAAAGAATCGTAGTGGAGAGTTGATGGTGGAAATGTGTCTAGAAAGAGAGTTGATGATAGCAAATACAGTGTTTCGGAAGAAAGTCAAGCATAAGTACACATGGGAGACGGTGGTGGATGGAAGGGTGGTAGATAGAGCGTTAATGGATTATGTAGTGGTAAATAGGATTATGATAGGAAGAGTTAGGGATGTACATGTGCTAAGGGGAGAGGGTGGGGGAATATCAGATCATTTTTTGGTGGAAGGTAAGTTGAGAGTGGAGAATAGATGGAGAAAGAGGAAAGGGACAAAAGGTAGGGAGGTTCTTAGAGTGAACTCTTTGAATGAAAAGGGAAAGGAGAAGGAGTACAAGAAGCTGAAGGAGGAGTGGGAGGGAGTGAAGGATAGAGTAGAGCTAGGTGTGGAGGAGGAGTGGGGATGGTTCAAGGAGGGAGTCATTAAGTGTGCAAAGATGGTGTGTGGAACAAGGACAGGAGGAAATAGAAGGAAGAGTAGTGAATGGTGGGATGAGGAAACAAAGAAGGTTGTAGAAGAGAAGAAGCGAGCTTTCACAGATTGGTTACAAAATAGAACGAGGGAGTCATATGAGAGGTACAAAGAAAAGAAAAGAGAAGTAAAGCAAAAGGTAAAGGTTGCAAAGAGGAGAGCAGATGTGAAATGGGGTAAGAGTATGACAGAAAATTTTGAAAGTAATAAAAAGATGTTTTGGAAAGAAATTAAGAGAGGAAGAGGAGGCGAATCAAGTAGAGAAGAAAAGGTAAGAGGTGCAGATGGACAGATGATAATGGAAGAGAAGGCAGTAAGGGGAAGATGGGCAGAATGTTTTAGGGAGTTGCTTGATGTGAAGGAGGATAGGGAGGGAAAGATAGCTGCAGTGGGAAATGCTAAGAAAATGAGAGTGATGAGTGAGGAAAATGGAGGAGAAATAAGGAAGGATGAAGTGAAGGCAGTTGTTAAGATGATGAAAGCAGGTAAGGCACCTGGTCTGGATGGATGCCATGCAGAATGTCTAAAAAAAAAAGGAGGTACAGCGATGGTTGACTGGCTGGTGAGGTTATTTAATGTTTGCTGGAGAGAGAGTAAAGTTCCGGACGACTGGAGGAGTGCCTGTATAGTTCCTCTTTACAAGGGAAAAGGGGACAAGTGTGAATGTAGTAGTTTCAGAGGGATTAGCTTGTTAAATGTAGATGGGAAGGCTTATGGGAGGATCTTGATTGAGAGGATTAGGAGAGGAACAGAGGGAGTAATTGGTGAGGAACAGTGTGGTTTAAGAACGGGTAGAGGTTGTGTAGATCAGATCTTTGTGGTATGACAGATATGTTAGAAAGCTATAGGAAAGGGGAAAGAAGTTTTTTGGGCTTTTATGGATCTGAAAAAGGCTTACGATAGGGTAGACAGAAAGGCACTGTGGGAGGTTATGCAGATATACGGGATAGGAGGAAAGCTTCTTGGAGCTGCCAAGAGTTTTTATGAGAGTAGTAGAGCTTGTGTCAGAATTAGAAATGGAGAGAGTGAGTGGTTCGAGGTAAAGGTGGGACTTCGTCAAGGTTGTGTTATGTCGCCCTGGTTGTTCAATTTATACATGGATGGGGGTAATGCGAGAGGTAAATGCAAGGGTAGTGGGTCAGGAATTGGAGATGATTAAATAAAATGGAGAAAAGTGGGAGGTGAGCCAGCTGTTGTTTGTGGACGACACTGCACTTATGGCAGGATCGGAGGAGAGATTGAGGAAGTTGGTGACAGATTTTGGGAGAGTGTGTGATAGAAGAAAGCTAAAGATAAATGTGGGTAGAAGTAAGGTGATGAGATGTACAAGGGGTGAAAGTGGCAGTAGACTGG
>NC_134801.1:8341864-8344364 GCF_046742065.1 Oratosquilla oratoria
TAAATAAATGCATAGGTATAGTTGAATAACAAACAAACAGGTAAATAGTAAATGATAATAAATTGACATAACTAATAATAAATGAAAATCAGACAGACAAATTATAACAAAACAAAAACAAATAATATAACATAAATTATAATCATTACAGCATCTTACTTAGGTATTTATCTAAATGATTCTTAAAGCTTCGAACTGAACTACATTGCACTACCTGTGCAGGAAGTTTATTCCATTCATTAACTACACGGTTGGCAAAGTTGTTTCTACCTACTTCCAAATTGAATCTATTTCCGGACAGTTTGAGACCATTGTTTCTTGTCTGATTCTCATTCAATGTGAAAATTTGGTCACTTTTGATGTTGTCAATTCCCTTTAAAATCTTAAAGACCTGTATCAAGTCACCTCTGAGTCTACGCTTTTTTAGGGAAAACAGATTCATGTGCTTAAGTCGATTTTCGTATGATTTATTTTTGATATTTGGAATCAGTTTTGTGGCTTGCCGTTGTACTTCTTCCAGTCTGTCAATGTCTTTAATGAGATTCGGTGACCATACAGAAACAGCATATTCCAAATGTGGACGAACTAACGATTTATGACAATGAAATCACCATTTTTCCCATCACCTTTCCTCCCTCTAACCTTAGCTTCTCATGGATGATGGGTCATCCCTGCAATGCAACAAGACACAGCACATATACAAATATCAAATATATGAGCAAGATCAAAAGAATACAAAGAGCAACAACCAAATAGATTCCCAGGCTAACAGGTACACTAGGAGGAGAAATGACATGCACTGGACTTATCATTAAAAGAAAGAAGAGGGCAAAGTGACCCAATTGTGGTGTTGAAATTAAAGGGAGTAGATAAAACTGACAGGTCTTTTGATTTGTGACACATGGGCAACACCAAGTCACCGGAAAAAAAAAATGACACACCAGAGAAATATAAAGACAGCACTCTGTGCTAGCACACAAATCTGTGGAACAGTGTACTAAATATAATTCATTCTAAAATCAAACTCTGAGCAACAAGAAAGAGACAGGACCCCACACATGTAGCTCTTTTCCTGTGAAATACAATTTGTTAAATATGGTCACAAATTTTTATGTATTAAACATTGTACTACACGACTATCCAAGCTGTTGCCAAACAATTAACTTCAAGTTTACAGTATTTTTTAATGCCACCCAACTGCCAAATAACCTGGGGTCGCAGGTATCTCACAGAACCAAGCTAACGGACTGACTGACCTATTAAGGCACTCGTTTGTCTGTTCTAAAATGGATTTTAACAAATTAACCCCCAAACCTAACAACCATTCAGAACCAACTCTGAGAGAATGGAAAAACAAGAGCATCTATTAGTGAAGTGTAATCCTCAGTGCAAGCGTCTGCCCTAAGCCAAATAAAAACCACTCGGCATCAGCCAAAACAAAACCAAAGAAGGGCATCAACGTAGGAAATGGGTACACTGAAATAGTTATGACCCTTACAGCAAGAGTCCTTCACATATATAGTCATACATAATTAACAAAAAATTCTCAAAAATGCATTACCATAGAAAAGTGTTAAGAACAACACTGCCACACATAAATTAATGAGTGTGGGAGAACAGGAATACAAGACATATATTACAAGATATACTACATCCTATAAAGTAAGGTTAGGTAAGCTAGGTTCACCAATGGACCTTGTACGAACTCAACTTGTATAAAAACATATTTGGGTTCTCGCTATCCTAGACTCCTATAAGTACAATAAACACTTGCCAGCCAGCTCGGCCCACTGACTGCTAGAGACACTGTTTTTGTTTTGACAGATGCCGAGGTTGAAGGAATTAAAGTATGATAAATTCTTCTACCGTAACCTAACCTACCTAAACTAGGATTGAGGAGAGAGTATGAACTTTGGCCATCACTTTACTCCAATGCCACTAGTTACAAAGTCTGGTCATCCTGAGTTAACAGGAGTATCAAATAGTACAGCACTCTAGCATGGTACTTGTATTGTAGCCACTAACAAACTTGAGCAAAACTCAACTTCCTATCATCATAATAATCATGCAATGATTCTACTGACATACATGTTCAGATGCATTCTGCACCTTAATGCATTTGTCAATCTATTCCAGCTAAGAGCATATGCATTACAAGTGAAAACCAGATATAGTATTCCAATTTTAGTGTTTATTTACCACCAATCACCAAAAATGTATATATATATATATCCTCTTCCTATACTTCTAGCAAGCTTTGTTCAATTACATCTCAATTCACATAATCACATTTTATACACTCACTTACAAGTCCAAATTCTTGATAATAACACCTGTCAAAGATAAACGAGTTAAATCCCTTTCGAAGTGGGTTTTGCTTTGGGAAAGTCCTTCAAATGAGCCGGGAGTATGATACCTACTAGCACGGAACAAGTTATCAAATATTCATTAACCTATTACTTTCCATTAATGATATTGAATTTACCAATCCCATTATTAT
>NC_134801.1:8351864-8354364 GCF_046742065.1 Oratosquilla oratoria
TCTTTTCACCTCTGCTCTCTGACTAATTTCCCCATTTCTCTCTCTATTTATTACCGTAAACCCCATCATAGATATTCCATCTCAGTGATGAAAAATATCATAGCAAATTTATAAAATAAAAGACTGGAGACGTGTTGCCCATATATTTTGACTGCTAACTGCAGTCATCTTCAGTAGCACAAAGAAGGAGGAGTATGCTATATCTAAATAGCACCCTCTTAAATAAAAATGAACCGGGGAAGGTACATAGATCACTATCCTTACTCACTAGTGACCTGATAATCATGTGTGGACGTGCCAGTTAGCAGTGGGTCCTGCAACTGTGTGTGTGAGTTGCTTTTTTCTGACATTTCTTACAAAACCTGTTCGATATAGGTGACCCTGCACAGTTTTTCCTCTCTATCAACATAACTTTTGTAATCATTAAGAGTCTCAATCATATCCACCACGTCAAGGTAACTCTTGGATAGGCGTCAACTCTTAGATAGGGAAATCGTAGGAATGAGGGAAGTCCGAAGAGCGGAAAAAAAGCTGATACAATTACAAGATTATCACCAACTTTTCTACTATAGAGGTAAGGACAAAGAATGATCTAGTGGAGTAGGATAATCGAGAGGTTGCTGGTAACGTAGTCAAGTTCAGTAGTTTATCAGACAAGGAATCTTAGATTGTGATTAGGCTGTGTAAAAATAGTTCAGGTTTATGCATAAAATCAGGTAATGGATCAAGTAAGTACACGTTGGTAATAGGTGACTTTAATGCTAAAGTGGTGAAGAATATGGTAGATGAGTCGTGCACTGGGAAGTTTAGAGTAGGTGAAAGAAATGACAGAAGATAGATGTTAGTCAATTTTGCAGAGAACTATAACATGAGGATAATGAACACTTTCTTCTAAAAGGGTGTAGGTCGTCAATGGATCTGAAGAAATCGAAATGGAACAACAAATAACGAAGTAGACTTCATATTAGGAGATGAGAGGATGACCATTAGTAATGTTACGGTCATAAATAAAGTCAACATAGGTAGGGACCATAGAAAAGTAGGTTGTACAGCTAAATTCAATTTCAGAGGCGAGAGAAATAAACTAGTTTTAATAAAGAAAATAAACCTTGCAAAACCTTGCAAAGGTTAAGGATAATAATAAGAAATTTCATTTAGAAATTGAAAATATATTCGAAGCTCTAAGAACTATCAAGGACACCGTCGAAGATATCATTAAGGAATCAGTAGCTAAATTAAATTTCAGAACCGAGAGAAATAAACTAGTTTTAAAAATGAAAATCAGCCTTGCAAAGGTTAAGGATAAAAATAAGAAATTTTAGTTATAAATTAATAATAGTTTCGAAGCTCTAAGAACTAACGAGGACACCGTCGAAGATATAAATTTGAAATTAGTGAATATATAATTAAGGAATCAGCAGAGAAAGTAAGAAGTACAAAAGATATTAAAGAAAACAAATACTCCAAAGCTACAGATGACCTATTTAAAAGAAGAAGAACCACGCAGATTAAAAGCAGAACACACGAAATAGAAAGAGTAGAACTAAACAAATCCATCAACATAAGGCAGAGATCAGAGAAAAGAAGAGACAAACATGGATGAAAGGGAGGAAACTATTCGGAAAGGTAAATATTAAAGGGAGCGCAGACATACTTTAGGAAGACAGCAAATGATATGTTTGAAAGATAGAAATGGATAAATCATTAAATGCAGAGGCAGAATAATAAAAAGAGTAGAAGAATTTTACCAAGAGTTTAAATAGTCGAAGACCACAATTGAGTCAGTAAATTCATCTGTAGTCGTTAGTAGTGTAACAGAGATTACAAAGGAAGAAGTAGAATTTGCTCTACAAATATAAAACTGAGAAAAGCACCTGGGAAGATGGTAGATCAATAGATTTTTTGAAAGACGCATTGAAAGAAGTTCATTTTAAGTTAACTCAATTGTACTCCTAGTGCATACGTCAAGCAAGCGTTCCTGAATCCTGGTGTAATGCTACAGTGATTTTGCTTTATAAAAAAGGAGACCAGAAAGTCCTAAGTACCTACTGACCGATTAGCTTCCTATCAAATGTATATAAAGTATTCTCTAAGATCTTTACAAATAGACTAAGTCAAGTTTTAGATGAAAATCAACCGAAAGAACAGGCAGGCTTTAGAAGTGGATATTCGAAAAAATCGAAAAAATGGCAGAATATAATATATCTCTTTTGTTTAGCTTTTGTAGATAACGAGAAGGTATTTGACTCGGTGGAACAAATAGCAATACTAAACTCGCTACGCAAGCAGGGTGCAAACAAACACATTATAAGAGTTCTAGAAACGATTTATGTGAAAGATATTGATATAATTCGACTATATAAAGATACAAAAATGATGAAGACCGAGAAAGGAGTACGGCAGGGTAACACAATTTCACCCAAACTATTTACAGTTTACTTTGAGGACATTTTCAGAAGATTGAGTTGGGAAGAAATAAGAAGAAACCTTGAAATAGAGC
>NC_134801.1:8389364-8396864 GCF_046742065.1 Oratosquilla oratoria
TAAGAGTAAATTTACAACTTTCTGTGCACGGGTGAGTATCCCCATATTAATATTCCCTGTTCCCTACGAGTTCACCTGAACCTGGAAACTGTAGTACGTGACTGGGCTACAAATTTAATATCTCCCAGTCCCTATCACTAATTCTACTGACCAAGATTAAGGCGTAACTCAGAACTACATAGCCCCCGTTTAGCGACCTACTGTCGAACCTCTCGTGACCTTATGACCTTTTGCCACCAAGGTTGCAGAGAAAATGTAGCGATGCAATTGTGAGAAGAGAGAGAGGTTTTGGTAGTTCGTCTCCTTTATCATAAGCTAAGAATGAATTGATTTTTATATACGGCCAGGAGCCAATATATATACCACGTGGGTAACGACTCGTGGTGAGTAAATACATAATTGCACTGGATTATGTTAGCTCGGGTCAACCAGGGTCGCACTGTTAAAGGCGCGTCAGGTCTAGCGTTCCATGTCACGTGGTTATCTTAGTTTGTACAATATTCACCTCTTAAAATTACCTTGGCTTCAGAGGGCGTCCCGCACATGAGAATTTGGTCGGTGGCATGTCGAGGTGTGCCGGTTTTAGGTGGTCAATGGAGACCCATTCTGGCTTGCCGGAGAAAGAGATGCGGAAGGTTTTGTCTTTCCGTTCAAGGACAAGATGGGGGAAAGTGTAGGGACGGGTGAGTGGTGGTGTGTGAGTGTCCGTCCTGAGGAAGACATGCGTCGAGGTGTGGAGGTGTTTTTGGGAGGTATTCCTTGACCTCCCCATGATGTGTCGGCAAGCATGGGGTGAATTTACCGACAGTGCGTCGCAGCTGATGCAGGCTATAGGGAGAATCTTGTGGAGGGAAGAATTCGGGCACGACGAGGGTTTGGCCAAGGAACATCTCTACTGCAGACACGCTGAGCTCGTCCCTGATGAGTGTCCGGAGGCCAAGGAGTATCCATGGTAGTTGGGATAGCCAGGAGTCTTTAGTGAGCAGTGGGTTCGTTCGACCATGCCGTTGGCTATAGGGCTGTAGTACTCAGGAGTTCAGCGAGGGAATACCATAGCCACGACGTGAAGCGAGTTCCTCGGTCGGAGGTGACGCGCTCCGGGAGGCCAATCTGGCGATCCATCCACTGAAGAAGGCTATAGTGCAGGATGAGATGGGACTATCTTTCATAGAAATGGCCTTCAACCTGTGGGTTGATCTATCAGTGGCGGTGAAAAGGTAGCGATGGCCTTCCCACGGAGTGAGTGGGCCGACGACGTCGACATGAATATGTGCGAAGCGTCGTAGGGGCTGACGGAATGATCCGATGCCTGCTTCAGTGTGAAGATGAATTTTACTTTGCTGTCAGGCGATGCAGGATTTGGCCCACTCCTTTGCGTCCTTGGAGATGCTGTGCCAGATAACTTTCTTCTTCAGGAGCTTCGCAGTGGCGCGCTCTGAAGGGTGAGACAGACCGTGTATTAAATTGAACACTTGACGTCGGAAGGCGGCTGGGAAGAGGGGTCGTGGGCGGCCGGTACTGATGCCACAGAGGATATGATTGTCGTGGGAAGGAGCGTCTTGCCACTTAAGGGATGTGATGGATGTCCTATAGGCAAGTCTTTCAGGATCCTCCCGTTGCTCTCTGGCGATGGCTTCGTAGTCAAGGCCAAGCTGAACTGTGCCAATGGCTATTCGAGAGAGGGCATCCACGACAGGGTTCTTTGTACCGGGGACGTGCCTGATGGTGCAATTGAACTTAGCGATGGCGGAGAGGTGGCGGCGCTGTCCAACAGACCAGGCGTCCTGTTGTTTCTTGAAGGTGTGCAACAGAGGTTGATGGTCGGTGTTGATGATGAATGAGGAGCCTTCGATGAAATGGGAAATGTGGCGGACGGCGTGGTGGATGGCGAGGAGCTCTTTGTCTAAAGTATTGTAGTTGAGCTCAGCCTTGGATAGTTTCCTACTGAAGAAACCGAGGGTTGTAAGTGTGCCATGGAAGATTTGTTCGAGCACATCCCTTATAGCGACATTGCTGGCGCCCGTAGACAGTTGTAGTTGGGCACCTGGTGCAGGGAAGGAGAGGGTGGTGGCACGGGCAAGGGCTTTTCTGGTGTTGAAGATGGCAGCTTACATGGCGGAGTTCCACAGGAGGTCCTTCGATTTTCCCTGAAGGACGTTATAGAGTGGGTGCAGCGTTTGCGCGATATCATTGAGGAAACGGTGATTGAAGTTAACCATTTCAATAAATTCCTGAAGAGCTTTGATGGTAGTGGGTTTGGGAAACTTGTCGACTGCGACGACTTTATCCTGCAGGGACAAACGCCGTCAGGAGAGATGAAGTGTCCCAAAAATGGGACGGATTTTTTTCCAAAGCTGCATTTGTCGAAACGGACGACGAGGCCGTTGTCCTGGAGACGCTCGAGGATGATCCGCAGGTGTTGGAGATGCTGGTCAGGTGAGTTAGAGAATACCAGAATATCGTCGACGTAGCAGACACAGAAGTCGAGGTCGCCGAGGGTGCCGTCCATTAAGCGCCGGAAGGTCACACCTGAGTTTCGCAAGCCGAAGCAGGAGTAATTAAAGATGTACGTTCCGAAGGGGGTGGTGATGGCGGTCTTCAGAATGTCGCCTGTATGTGGCAGAACTTGGTAGTAGCCCTTCAGGAGGTCCAGTGTCGAAAAGATCTTGGCGCCGTTGAGGTATCTGTTGATGTCGGTGATGTTTGGGAGTGGGTAGTGGTCAGGTTCGGTCATCATGTTCAGCCGCCGGTATTCTCTACAAGGGCACCAGGAACTGTCGTTCTTATTGACGAGGTGGAGAGGAGAGGACCAAGGGCTGGAGACTTTTTGTCAGAGGTCTAGTCTCTTGGAAGGTTTTCTTGGCAACAACGAGTTTCTCGGGCGGTTGGCGGTAGTATTTGGTAAATACCGGGGGCCTAGACGTCCTGATGTAGTGGTACACGGCATGCTTAGCTGGAGTCTGTTGTGTCTGTTGCAGCTCAGGCTTGAAAACGTCGGAGAATTCCCTGAGCAGGTGGGTGTAGGGGCTTCTAGGTTCGATGGCGGCGCCCTGTGACGCGATTTCCATGGGCGTCGAGGTGGATGCGGTTGCGCAGACTAGGCAGCTGTTGGCGACGTCAACCAGTAACCTGTAATGAGCAAGAAAGTCAACACTGAGGAGGGGCGTCCTGACGTCTGCCAGGATGAAGTTTCAGGAGTAGTGGCGACTCCCAAAGGTGAGGGGCAGGCGTTTCCACCGGTAGGTAGCTATGGTAGTACCGTTAACGGCAACGAGCCTAACGCCAACGTCCTTGGGGACCCGGCGTTCTCCAGCGGATGCAGGAAATGTGGACCTGTAAAAACCAGTATTGACAAGGAAACGACATTTAGAGGCCTTGTCGTTATTGTAGACGCCCGCTGCGCCTGTAGGAGACCACCGTGATGGACGGTGGCCCTTTTAGGCGTTTTTTGTCCAGGTACATCCTGGTTGGCATTTCTTGGCGAAGGCACCGAATCTTGTGTGGTAGTAGCACAAGTGTAGTACTACAGACGTCCTGACCCCTTGTTGCGGCGGCGTGGGCATCGGCGAGACGGTTCGCCTTCCGTGAAACCTCGTCGATAGTCATGTCCTCGGCGTTGCCAAGGACTGATCAAACGGGCACTGGGAGGCGCAGGAGTCACATTTGACGGAGCATATCGCTGCTCTGCTGGTTCAGTTGGCTGTGGATGGGAGGCAGGTGATAGATATCATCTCGAGGTATGCTGTATTTGGCTTAATGTCCCCCAGTGCCAGCTGGAAGAGTTGAAGGATTTTTGCAGCTCTGGACGTAAATTCATGAATCAGGTACTGCTTCAGGGCGTCATACTGAATAACGCCGTCGTGTTGATCGAGCCATTGGGAGGTAAGCGAGAACACATCCTCGGAGATCTCCTCGAGAACATAGTTTGCCTTCGTTTGGGACGCACTGATTTTCCGCAGGTGGAACTGGATCTCCGCCCAGCGAAACCAAGAGGGAGCATCGACTGTGGAGAATGGTGGCAGCTTAAGGGAGATGGCGTGGACGGCGTTAGTAGCGGGCAGCGTGGCGTCGGGGGTGGCAGTGGTAGTTGGGTCCATTGTCGCTCCGAATGATCATCAGTGTAGCGATGCTACCCTACTGTGAGAAGAGAATGAGGTTTTAGTGAGTTTGTCTCCTCTATTGTAAGGTAAGAGTGAATTGATTTTACATGCGGCCAGAAGCTGATATATATATACTGTATATATATATATATATATATATATATATATATATATATATATATATATATATATATATATGTATGTAGGTATGTATATCGCGTGGGTAGTGACCCGTGGTGCGTAATTACATAATTGTACTGGATTAGGTTAGGTCGGGTCAAGCAGGGTCACACTGTTAAAGGCGCGTCAGGTCTAGATTTGTGGGCGACTTAACTCGCGTTCCATGGCATGTGGTTATCATGGTTTGTACAGAACATATAACTTCGCCTTAAATGATATAAAATAACATTGTGATATGTAAAAAAAATACCAACATAGAAATACAGGTCAGAATTAGCACTCAATAACGAGGAAATCCAATAGGTGGCAAAAAGAAATAAGAAAAGAATGATAAAGTAAGATGAATAGAACAAAATATGATCAAATTAAGTTAAGTAATATAAAATGAAGTGAAATAATATAAAATACCATAAAATAAAATAAGATAGAATAACATCAAAGGAACTAAAATAAAATAAAACGAGACAAAATAAAACAAGATGATAAAATAAAATAAAGTCAAACAAAAAAGAATAAAACAAAATAGAATAAGATAAAGCAAGAATGACCATTAGTAAATCAGCAGGTTGACATCCCTCATGATGGTTGCCAGTTACCCCTTGGTGTTGAGGGTGTCGACACCGTCACCTCATACAAAAATTACAAGCCAATTTATCTATATGGAGAAAAAATCAAGTTGTATAATTTATCATCTCGAGATCGTTCATATCAAAATATTTGCGAAATATTTCTAACTTCATTTAATTCAATCTTATATACTAAAGTGTGAATGTGGTTAAAGGCTACCTACAGAATATCAGCCTTAAATACACAGTTATAAGATTACTGAAATAACTGAGGTAATAGCCAATAATGACTTTACTAATGGGTAATAGTTGCTCATTTGCTCCAAAACACTGTCAGCTAATTCCTGACAATTCCTGACCCATAACCTAAAAATAAATAAGTAAATAAATAAATGAATAAATAAACAAGCAAATGAATAAATAAATAATAAATAAATAAATAAATAAATAAATGAATAAATGAATAAATGAATAAATGAATAAATGAATAAATGAATAAATGAATAAATGAATAAATGAATAAATGAATAAATGAATAAATGAATAAATGAATAAATGAATAAATGAATAAATGAATAAATGAATAAATGAATAAATAAGTAAATAAATAAATAAATAAATAAATAAATAAATAAATAAATAAATAAATAAATAAATAAATAAATAAATAAATAAATAAATAAATAAATAAATAAATAAATAAATAAAAGAATTATACGAGGTGGGTTAAACAATGCCCCTCATCAACACCGTAATCCTACAATATTTCTAATAGACAAATGTATCTATTCAGTTCATGAACAGCCTCTCGGTTGAAAAAAATCACGTGACAGTACCTGAATGATATACTACTCATATCTACAATATACAAACTAATTTGATCCATTTTTTATTAGTGGCGAACTCAGTAGTCATTCTTGCTAACTAACGACGTCTTCATTTGTGAAGTAAACTCTTGACAAAACTGGAGCTTCAAGACATAATTTCGTCTCGGGAGTTACCCTCTCAACAGAATGAAATCGACTGGCATCAACCAAGTCAAAAATATGTGAATGGCGTCATTGGATCGTCGAGGTGAATGGCTGAATTCAACCGGTGGTTAATATCTCTTCTTCCCAGGAGCTACCTCAGAGATGAATGAAGCAGTCTACATTATGCAAAATATACTAAGGAATGTTTTCCGTATAGGGAACAACGTCCTGAAGTCGAATGTATGTCCCTCAGCTGAGTAAAATTGTATGGTTTTAGGCAGAATATAAAGTGTCATTGGATCTGTAGACGATACATACAGTATATATATTTATTCATTTATTTAATTTGTCCTTGGGAAGAAACTTGGTCGAAGGAATAAATTAGATTTAATTGTATATACATATATATATATATATATATATATATATATATATATATATATATATATATATTTAAGATTATTTCAGACAAATGAGAGAGAATGTGGGTGGGGAAGGGCAAACGAAGATGTGTTAGGAATAGAGTTTATTGCCCTAACGTTGCGACCAACTTGGTCTTCTTCAGAGGACTACAGCATTACAGACGGATCACAATTCTTATATTCGTAGTGAGAGGGAACCCGCCAAGGTATGAGCGTCATGTTTTCCCTTTGGCTAACGATTTAATTATTAGGACACTTGCTGCTTTCGAGAGGCATTTAAATCCGTCTCTGTCGTTGTTGTTCTTGTTGGCGGCGATATGTGCAGCTTCCACAGTTTTTCTCATTTTCTTCTCAAATCCCTCGTGTAGAATTTCTGCGTTGTTCCAATCAGGTAGATGTCCACATTTGTCCAGGTGACGAACCAGGGAGTTAGATGTTCTATGAGCCCTGAGATCGTTTTTGTGCTCATTCAAGCGTTTATTGAACCCTCGACCTGACTCACCGAAGTAAGATGATGGACAACCGTTGCATGGAATACGGTAAATGACACTGAGATTATTACGCATATTATTATGTTTCTTAAATATTTTTCCTATTTTATTGGAAGATATTTTTGCTATATTTATTCCACCTTTTAACAAATAATCATCAATAGCTATGGTGTTTATAGAATTAGGGACAGAAATAAAATGAGACTTATCCTTTCCCGGGGTCCGGACGTTTGAGCCATCGTAGATCTTCTTGGCTTTCCTCGTTGTCCTGGTGATCAAACCTCCGGGGTATTTCAGCTTCCTAAAGGTATTCTTGATGTAAGTAAGTTCATCCTCTAGGAATTCTTCACTGCAGAGCTTTTCGTATCTGCAGTGAAGAATTCCTAGAGGATGAACTTACTTACATCAAGAATACCTTTAGGAAGCTGAAATACCCCGGAGGTTTGATCACCAGGACAACGAGGAAAGCCAAGAAGATCTACGATGGCTCAAACGTCCGGACCCCGGGAAAGGATAAGTCTCATTTTATTTCTGTCCCTAATTCTATAAACACCATAGCTATTGATGATTATTTGTTAAAAGGTGGAATAAATATAGCAAAAATATCTTCCAATAAAATAGGAAAAATATTTAAGAAACATAATAATATGCGTAATAATCTCAGTGTCATTTACCGTATTCCATGCAACGGTTGTCCATCATCTTACTTCGGTGAGTCAGGTCGAGGGTTCAATAAACGCTTGAATGAGCACAAAAACGATCTCAGGGCT
>NC_134801.1:8401864-8404364 GCF_046742065.1 Oratosquilla oratoria
GTGAAATTGTATTCCATATGTGCTCGCATGATAGTTACCTATTTGCACGCGTGACCATTGATCCCTTCACATGGGACACTTGGTCCACCACCTTGGTCTGGTTGGGTGGTTGACCCCCCCCCCCTCCATTTTCTCAAATCTTGAGTTTCTCACGTTACCTTTTTGTTTCACTTAAATTGATTTTGCCTCACTCATGGTGCATTTCTCTGTATTTTAGCATATTAAATGATACACATTTCGTCACGAATAACGGAGTGAATACTTCATCAAGGTCCTTTATCAGTTCCATCACGGACCACATAAAAACGAGTTCACTGTATGTAACCCATTATAGTCCCTGAAGACGATTTCCTGGACGGGAATCAAAACGCCGGTTTTGATAAACCCTTCAAATTGAGTCTGATGCTTTACTCTTTTTCCAAATATGTAAGACACCAAATATTCAGGTTTATATACATATTATATATATATATACTATATATATATATATATATATATATATATATACATATGAATAAATGAATGACTAATAGATAAGTAAATCAATAAATAGATGAATAAATAAACAAAATAAAAGATTAATGAACTTAAAAATAATAATCAATACATGAGTAAATATATAAACTATTTAATAGATAGATACATAAACAAAATATTCAATATATAAATATACAAATAAATGAATAAATAAGTAAATAAATAAATCAATAAATAAAAGATAGATAAATAAATAAATAAACAAGTAGATATATTATTTAGTAAATAAACAGATAAATAAATAGATGAATAAGTAAATAACTGAATAAACAAATAGATAAAATTATCAAATAAATAAATATATAAATTTATATATAGATTAATAAGTAAATGAATGAATAAATAGATGAATATATAAGTAAACAAACAAATACATATAAATACATATAAGTAAATAGGTAAATAATGAAATAAATAAACATATATATATAAATGCACTGGTATATGTATATGATAATGAAAGAACGAAATGAATGAATGAACAAACAAAAAAAAGAAGGGAGAGAAGGGAAGAAGGAAGGAAGGAGTGAATGAAATAAGGGAAGGATGAAGGAAGTAACGAAAGAAAGAAGTAACAAAGGAATGAAGGAGAGAATGAAGGAAGGGAGGGTAGAAAAAGTAATTAAGGAATTAAGAGACTCAGAAAGGAGGGAAAGAACAAGCTAATGTACGAATGAACGAAGGAACTAAGGAATGAATGATGGAAGGATGGAAGTAAGGAAAGAATGAAAGAGTGAATGAATACACAAATGGAAACAAAGGAAGTAAGGAGAGAATAGAAAAATGGAGGAATTGGGAAAGAAGGGAAGAATGAGTGAGGAAAAGAAAGAAGAAAGGGAGAAGGGAAACAAGGAGGAAGGAGGGAAAAGAGGAAGAAAGGAAGGAACGAAGGGAAGATTGAATGCTTGAATGAATGCATGAAGGATGGAAGGAAGGAAGGAAGCAAGGAAGGAAGAAAGGAAAGAAGGAAGGAAGGAAGGAAGGAAGGAAGGAAGGAAGGAAGGAAGGAAGAAAGGAAGGAGGGGAGGAGGGAAGGAAGGAAGGAAGGAAGGAAGGAAGGAAGGAAGGAAGGAAGGAAGCAAGCAAGCAAGCAAGCAAGCAAGGAAGGAAGAAAGGAAGGAAAGAAGGAAGGAAGGAAGGAAGGAAGGAAGGAAGAAAGGAAAGAAGGAGGGAAGGAAGGAAGGAAGGAAAGAAGGAAGGAAGGAAGGAAGGAAGGAAGGAAGGAAGGAAGGAAGGAAGGAAGGAAGGAAGGAAGGAAGGAAGGAAGGAAAGAAGGAAGGAAGGAAGGAAGCAAGCAAGCAAGCAAGGAAGGAAGAAAGAAAGGAAAGAAGGAAGGAAGGAAGGAAGGAAGGAAGGAAGAAAGGAAAGAAGGAGGGAAGGAAGGAAGGAAGGAAAGAAGGAAGGAAGGAAGGAAGGAAGGAGGAAGGAAGGAAGGAAGGAAGGAAGGAAGGAAGGAAGGAAGGAAGGAAGGAAGGAAGGAAGGAAGGAAGGAAGGAAGGAAGGAAGGAAGGAAGGAAGGAAGAAAGGAAGGAAGGAAGGATGGAAGGAAGGAAGGATGGAAGGAAGGAAGGAAGGAAGGGAGGAAGGAAGGAAGGAAAGAAAGAAGGAAATAAGGAAGGAAGGATGGAAGGAAGGAAGGATGGAAGGAATGAAGGTATGGAGGAAGGAAGGAAGGAAAGAAAGAAGTAAATAAGGGAGGAAGGAAGGAACGAACGAACGAACGAACAAACGAACGAACAAAAGAACAAACGAACGAACGAAAAGGAGGGAATGAATGTTGGATTAAAGGATTAAAGGAAGTAAGTAAGAAAAGAAGAGAGGAAAGATAGAAGGAAGGAAGGTAGGAAGGCAGGAGGAAAGGAAGGAAGGAAATAAATCAAGAAAGGAGAAAGGAATGCAAGAAGCAAACGAGGAATGAATGAATAAAGAAGTGAAGGCAAGAACGAATGAAAGAAACATAGAA
>NC_134801.1:8411864-8414364 GCF_046742065.1 Oratosquilla oratoria
ATTATATTTACCGTAGTGAGTAGGTTTACCCTAGACTTTTCACAGGTTTCAGTTTGGAATTCACTTTGAGGTGTTTCATTTACGAATACCGAGCTAAAATAATCGTTTAAAATATTACACATTCCTTCATTTGAATATTCAAGTTGACCGTCAGCTGATAATAGTACACCAATGTGATTCCTAACAACCTTTTTATCTCTAATGTAACTATAGAATTCTTTGGGATTCTCTTTGGATTTATCAGCGATGTTCATTTCGTATTGTTGTTTTCTTTTTTTATTGTGTTTTTAAATCTCTCTGTATTGATACATAACTTTCATAGTCATTAGATGCAGCCGAGCACTTATATTTCTTATAAGCCTGTTTCTTTTTAGCAATACATTTTTCAGTTTCTTTGTCGAGCCACTTTTGGCGAGCCTGATTTGGGGGACGTCTGTCCTTAAAAGGAATGTAAGTATGAATCATCTTAGTGAGCGTATTTTGAAATATTTCCCACATCTGATCTACAGGTCTTTCGCTTAATTTTGCTTTCCAATCTGTATGCTGAAGCACCTGACGTAGTCCTATGAAATGAGCTGTACTAAAATCGGGTATTTTAGAAACACAAGAATCTATTCTAAAAAAAATTAGGAGTTTGAATCTAACAAAATTGTGATCACTATTTGCAACAGTTTCACCGACTTCTACATCAGTTACCATGCTTTCGCGGCTAGTGATCATGTGTACACACACACACACACACACACACACACACACACACACACACACACACACACACACACACACACACACACACACACACACACACACACACACACACACACACACACACACACACACACACACACACACACACACACACACACACACACACACACACACACACACACACACACACACACACACATATATATATATATATATATATATATATATATATATATATACATATATATACATATATATATACATATATATACACACACACACACACACACACACACACACATATATATATATATATATATATATATATATATATATGTATATATATATGGAAGAGAAGGCAGTAAGGGGAAGATGGGCAGAATATTTTAGGGAGTTGCTAAATGTCAAGGAGGATAGGGAGGGAAAGATAGCTGCAGTGGGAAGTGCTAAGAAAATGACCGTGATGAGTGAGGAAAATGGAGGAGAAATAAGGAAGGATGAAGTGAAGGCAGTTGTTAAGATGATGAAAGCAGGTAATGCACCTGGTCTAAATGGATGCCATGCAGAATGTCTAAAAAAAAAAAAAAAAAAAATGGAGGTACAGTGATGGTGGACTGGCTGGTGAGGTTATCTAATGTTTGCTGGAGAGAGGGTAGAGTGCCGGAGGACTGGAGGAGTGCCTGTATAGTTTCACTTTACAAGGGAAAAGGGGACAAGTGTGAATGTAGTTTCAGAGGGATTAGCTTGTTAAGTGTAGTTGGGAAGGCTTATGGGAGGATCTTGATTGAGAGGATTAGGAGAGGAACAGAGGGAGTAATTGGTGAAGAACAATGTGGATTTAGGACAGGTAGAGGTTGTGTAGATCAGATTTTTGTGGTAAGACAGATATGTGAGAAAGCTATAGGAAAGGGGAAAGAAGTTTTTTGGGCCTTTATGGACCTGGAAAAGGCTTACGACAGGATAGACAGAAAGGCAGTGTGGGAAGTTTTGCGGATATACGGGATAGGAGGAAAGCTTCTAGGAGCTGTCAAGAGTTTTTATAAAAGTAGTAGAGCTTGTGTCATGATTAGAAATGGAGAGATTGAGTGGTTCGAGGTAAAGGTGGGACTTCGTCAAGGATACGTTATGTCGCCCTGGCTGTTCATCTTATACATGGATGGGGGGGTGCGAGAGGTAAATGCAAGGGTAGTGGGCAAGGGATTACAGATAGTTAAAGAAAATGGAGAAAAGTGGGAGGTGAGCCAGCTGTTGTTTGCGGATGACACTGCGCTTGTGGCAGGATCGGAGGAGGGATTGAGGAAGTTGGTGACAGAGTTTGGGAGAGTGTGTGATAGAAGAAAGCTGAAGATAAATGTGGGTAAAAGTAAGGTGATAAGATGTACAAGGGGTGAAAGTGGCAGTAGTCTGGAAGTGAGCATTAAGGGAGAGCGACTGGAGGAAGTGGATGGTTTTAGATATTTGGGGGCAAATGCTGCAGGAAAAGGTGGAGTGAAGGTGGAGGTAGAATGTAGATTGAGAGAGGTGAGTAAATGCCTTGGTGGATTAAAAAGTGTAATGAGGAATATACATTTGGCAATGGATGCTAAGAGGAGACTATATGAAGGAGTGATTGTGCCAACAGAACTGTATGGGGCAGAAACATGAAACATAAGAGAGGAAGAGAGAAGGAGTTTGAATGTGTTTGAGATGAGGTGTCTGAGAAGTATGATGGGGGTTACTAGGCTGGATAGAGTAAGAAATGAGGAGATGAGGAGGAGAACAGGGGTGGAAAGGGGGTTGGGAGATAGGGTTG
>NC_134801.1:8419364-8426864 GCF_046742065.1 Oratosquilla oratoria
CATGGTAGACAGGAAGGCACTGTGGAAGGTACTGCAGATATATGGGATAGGAGGAATGTTGTTAAGAGCAGTCAAGAGTTTTTACGAGAGTAGTAGAGCTTGTGTTAGGACTGGAAATGGAGAGAGTGAATGGTTTGAGGTAAAGATAGGACTTCGTCAGGGATTGTATTATGTCGCCCTGGCTGTTCAATCTTTACATGGATGGGGTGGTGCGAGAGGTGAATGCAAGGGTAGTGGGTCATGGGTTGGAGATGGTTAAAGAAAATGAAGAAAAGTGGGAGGTGAACCAGTTGTTGTTTGCTGACGACACTGTGCTTGTAGCAGGATCAGAGGAGGGATTGAGGAAGTTAGTGACAGAGTTTGAGAAGGTGTGTGAAAGAAGGAAGGTGAAGATAAATGTGGGCAAATGTAAAGTGATGAGATGTACAAGGGGAGAGAGTGACAGCATGCTTTAAGTGAGCATAAAGGGTGAAAGACTGGAGGAAGTGGATAGTTCTAGATACTTGGGTGCGAATGTGGCAGGAAAGGGAGTGGGGGTGGAGGTAGAATGTAGATTGAGAGAAGAGAGTAAATGCTTTGGTGGATGAAAAAGTAATGAGAAATAGACATCTGGGAATGGATGCTAAGAGGAGGTTATATGAAGGAGTGATTGTGCCAACAGCACTGTACGGGGCAGAAATATGGAACATAAGAGAGGAAGAGAGAAGGAGTTTGAATGTGTTTGAGATGAAATGACTGAAAAGTATGATGGGGGCTACTAGGCTAGATAGAGTGAGAAATGAGGAGGTGAGGAGGACAACAGGGGTGGAAAGGGAGCTGGGAGATAGGGTTGATGAAAAAGTATTGGGATGGTTTGGACGCATGGAAAGAATGGGTGAAGAAAGATTAGTAAAAGAAGTGTGGAAGGCAGGGGTGGAAGGAGCGAATATGAAGGGGCGTCCTAGGATGAGATGGATGGATGGGGTGAAAGGGGCATTACAAACTAGATGAATGTCTGTGGAGGAAGGACGGGAGAGGACAGAAGACAGGGGTGAATGGAGAAGGGTTGTGTATGGATGATGCAGTGATGCATGAGGGGGAGTGGGTGGGAGATGGGGGGTGAGGAAGTATGTATGAGAAAAAAATTTACGCAGCCCGGAGTGATTTCTCCCCGTCTTCTTTTCTACATGAGGGGATGGAGAGGGGGGGGGGGTCGCCGAATTTACGAAGCGGCCTTGCTGTGAATGTGCTGTGTCTTGCGACACTGCTTCTGACCCAGGGCAGTGGACAGGATGCAGGGATGACCCGTCGTCCAGGTGGTGCCAAGATAAGAGGGAGAGAGGATGGTGAAGGGGAGTGTAAGGGGGAAAAAGCCTTTGGTATATCCATGTATATATATATATATATATATATATATATATATATATATATATTATATTATATATGTATATATGATGGTGGAAAAAGAAGTCATGGGTCTAGTTCCGAGTTTCTGAGGAATAAGCTCAGAAACTCGGAACTAGACCCGTGACTTCTTTTTCCACCTTCATCAACTTGTCACAATGTACCAGCATATATATATATATATATATATACATATATATGTATATACATATATATATATATATATATATATATATATATATATATATATATATCAAGGACTACTATTATACAGGACGTGCACACCCAGATTCCTGACTCCGCTAGCGGAGGCCAGTCTAGTGTGCTACGAGCAGTGGAGGTGTAAGGTGTCGCTCCGCCTTTCGCGCGTGTCTACATTTAGAAGTGGATAGTGTTTGTTTACATAGGTTCTAGCTGATTTTTTGTATTCAAAATGCCGAGTAAGTGTGGTGTTGTGAACTGTAACGGTAATTATAACAAGGATAACAGGTGCCTAGTGTTTCGAATGCCATAAGACCATTATGGAAGACAGAAGTGGTTTGCTGTGCTACCACCACGTAAGAACTTTGTTGTTGATTCTGACATATTTTTCATTTGTGAGAAACACTGGGGTGCTAACCCTCCTTCTATCAAATTGCCTGGTGGTTCTACGTGACCTGCGATCCCTTCCAGTGTCTTCAATGTGCCTGCTTCATGTCTGCATCTTTAAAATCTGTACTTCGCCCGGCAAAGGCCGAAGACAAGCAACTGAGGCATTTTATTCAGAAAGATACGATTACTTCATTTGATGCTTTTAGACCTGAGCGTAACCTAGAGAAGCAGTACAAGAACTTGATTATTTCAAGATCGGAAGAAAGGTTAGTGTGTCTGTTCATGACAGAAATTGTCGAAAATACGCCTACGTTGTGTAGCCCACTGATCTACTGTGCATTCAAGAAGGGCATTAGTGTACCTTTGGGTAAGACACTTCATCTCAACAATGGTTTGAGGTCGTATGGTCAGTTCGCCGAAGCTGTGCGCTTAGCAATTAACTATGACATCCTGACAAAATGATTGAGATTGTTGTCACTCTTCTTCAAACCCACACGTCAGCCTGTGTGAACACCGAGAATGGAAAGAAGCTGGCATTTTTTACACGTCAGTTGGAACTTCTATCACAGAAACAGTTTTCCATGAATGATTATTGTTTTGCTCTTGAATCATACCCCAAGTGTAGTTATGAACAGCTCAGGGACTTTTTGGTGCTGCCAAGCAAACGCAAGCTGCAGTACATCACTTCATCTATTGACAAGGATCAGGTGATGAGGGAAACATTTGCCAAAGTGATAGATGAAGTACAGATTCGGCCAACTGTTGCATTTTCTGGTGGGGTTCTGAGTGGCATGGCAGTGAACAAGCCAGACTGCAAAGCCACTTCTATGCTATGTATTATGATGAAGTCGCTGCATAGAGGACTTAGTATTATGATTTCTGTGACACCCTTCACAAGCTCACAGCAGCATACCAGCTTGAGCGTGTGAGGGAGGCGGCAGCTGCTGTTGAGAGGGCAGGTGGGCGTGTCATTGGGTCTATCACAGACAACCACAAGATAAACCAGCAGTACTGTAAGCTGTTTGATTTTCCGGGTGATTGCCGTGCCACAGTCAAGCATATTCTTGACAAAGAGCGTGTTTGTTTTCTCCTTTTTGACACAGTGCATCTTCTGAAGTGCATCCGCAACAACTGGATCATTGACAAGTGCCAAAAGATCAGTCTTGACAATAAAACAGCAGCATCATTTGCTGACGTCAAGGAACTGTACGAGTCAGAGAAAGGCAGTATTCTGAAGACTACTCCCCTCACTAAATTTGCTGTCAACCCCTCACGACTTCAACTACAAAATGTGCAACATGTCTTGAAGGTCTTCAATGAAAAGGTTGTGGCTTCATTGAAGCTCAGAAGATGTCATGACACTGCTAAGTTCATCCAAATCATCCTCAACTGGTGGAATTTAGTAAAGGCATCTGGGAAGGGACAAGATCAGCGCATGAACGATCCATATTGAACTGTTTAGGATCCCAAGTCAACCAGCCTGCAGACTTTCCTGTTGATTTTCCAAGAGGCTTCCTCAGGACATGGAGCAAATCGAATCAAGTGTTTCACTCATGACACCAAGAATGCACTAGTGCAGACAATGCAGGGACTGATTGCCGTTTGCCGCTACTTGTTCAGAAACGTTGACTTCCATTATGTCCTGCTGCGTGAGATCCAGAGTGACCGGCTTGAGGGGAAGTTCTCAGTGTACCGTCAATCAACTGGTGCAAACTCTTTCATGACCACTGGGGATATGTTCTCCTCATGCAAGCAACGCCTCACGAGATATACTGCGTAAACTTCCAGTCCATCGATGTCCACCCTGTGTCGAAGGAACATACCTGCTTGGGGACTGCAATTGACCTAGAGGATGCAGCCACTATTGAGAGGTGCACCACAGATGTGACACTGACTGAGAATGAAGAGTGCAGTGCTGCCTATGTGGCGGGGTGGCTTGAGACGAAGTGCGCGGACGATGTGGTCTTCAGTGCCGAGGAACCTCTTGTGACCAGTGACGTTAAGGACTTTATCGAGACAGTGTCCAGAGGTTCCCTGACAACTCCACATGTGTGCACTTTTGATCTTGTCAGATGTGGACTGTGTTTCATCAAGGAAGCCCGTCACCATTCCTACTGCCAGAGAAGACTGATGGAGATCTTATCGACACTGGCCAGCTTCAGTGGGATTGACATTGACTGTCCCAAGATGTTCCGTCGTCTGTCAAATGTTCTTCTGAATGGACTCCACAACCTAGAGAAAGACCAGCAGAAAAATGCAGTCATTCTCCAGACCTCTGTAAAGAAGGCCCGGCTCGCTGATTAATTGCTGCAGTCTGGTAGGCTTTTGCTTCTATGTATGTTTATTTGTGTGAATGTTTGCTTATTTGCAATCACAAATGTTTAACTATAATTCATTTTGTAAAATGTAAAACAATAGCAACTTTGGTTCCTATAAAGTGTCCACTAACCTCATACAATAATACATGATAAGTCCGGCTAAAATTGGTATTTCAAAGCATAACAGTGCCTTAGAAATAATTTTTCATTTCACTATAAAAGTTTATATTAACTTATACTGCATTGAATAAGTCAAAAGTTGATATATTTGTCCTATATACAATGTTAGGTTTCTAGTTTTGATATATTTGTCCAATATAAAATGTTAGGTTACAAAGAAAGCAATGGCCTCCACTAGCGGAGCCAGGAATCTGGGTGTGCACGTCCTGTGTAATAGTAGTCCTTGATGTATATATATATATATATATATATATATGTATATATTTATGTATATATATATATATATATATATATATATATGTGTGTGTGTGTGTGTGTGTATGTGTGTGTGTGTGTGTGTGTGTGTGTGTGTGTGTGTGTGTGTGTGTGTGTGTGTGTGTGTGTGTGTGTGTGTGTGTGTGTGTGTGTGTGTGTGTGTGTGTGTATGTGTGTGCGTGTGTACGTGTGTGCGTGTGTGCGTGTGTGCGTGTGTGCGTGTGTGCGTGTGTGCGTGTGTGCGTGTGTGTGTGTGTGTGTGTGTGTATATCTATATGTATGTGTATATATGGTTTTATCAATTTAATTATGGGTTTATTTTATCTATTGTTTATTTTCTTATATATTAGTATTCATTTATGAATTTATTCTTCATTTCCATGCTTAAATATCTATTTCTTCATTCATCTGTTTATATACCTGTTCACTTACCGAAATTATTCATTCGTCTAATTTTCTGTTATGGGGTTCCCTGGGCTTAAAGGATTAAGTTCCTCTATTTATGGTTTTACTTTTCCCTTGTTTCTGTCTTCTCCCATGTTATTTCATTCAGGTATATCCCCAACATAATACTTACAGCCTATCTTTGATAACCGTTTCCTTGCCAAGGACCATTTGTTTATTTGTTCCTACTACCATCAAGCTATTTCACTTCTCCCTGTGGCGACCTCTGGTTGGAAAGGGGTCAATGAGTAATACACAGAACCTCGTCAACGAATTGGGAATCTCGAGCCGATGAGCCTCCAATCGCGAGCAAGAAATAGCGAGACGAGGTGAGGCGGCTTCGAAACGATGTCGGTCCGGGCAAAAAAGATCAGGTCGCCATTACTGGAGGAGCCCTGACGGAGACGAATTGGTCCCTCCAATTAAAAACGGACCACGGGCGGATTTAGGCCTCCACTTCCCCATCTTCCCCCAGATCATACTCCTCCAACGTCTTCCTCTATTCGTCCTTCTTCTTGTCGTTCTCTCTCCTATATCACATTTTCAATCCCATTATCTTTCTTGTTCTTAGGGACAATCTAATTATAACTGTTATTCTCGTTATTTATATTTTTGTTTTCATCCTTATTATCAATCATACTCTCATTCTCATTCTCATTCTCATTCTCATTCTCATTTTCATTCTCATTCTCATTCTCATTCTCATTCTCATTCTCATTATTGTTCTTATTCTCAATCTCACTCGCATTCGCATTCTCATTCTCAATCCCATTCTTGTTTTCATTAGCATTATCATTCCCATTCCCATTCCCATTCCCATTCTCATTCTCACTCACATTCACATTTCCATTCTCATTCTTATTCTCATTCTCATTCTCATTCTCATTCTCATTCTCATTATTATTATCATTATTATTCTCATTGTCACTCGCATTAGCATTCTTATTCTCAATATCATTCTCGTTTTCATTATTATTCTCATTCCCATTCTCAATCTCATTCTCATTCTCATTCATATTCTCATTCTCATTCTCATTCTCAATCTCATTTTCCTTCTCATTCTCATTCCTATTCTCATTCTCATTCTCATTTTCATTCTCATTCGCATTCTCATTCGTATTCTCATTATTATTATTATTCTCATTTTCACTCGCCTTCACATTCTAATTCTCGATCTCATTCTTTTCATTATTATTATCATTCCCATTCTCATTCCCATTCTCATTCACATTTTCATTCTCATTCTCATTCTCATTATTATTCTTATTCTCATTCTCACTCGCATTAGCATTAGCATTCTCATTCTCAATCTCATTCTCGTTTTCATTATTATTCTCATTCCCATTCTCAG
Source organism: Oratosquilla oratoria (assembly GCF_046742065.1). Classification (NCBI taxonomy): domain Eukaryota; kingdom Metazoa; phylum Arthropoda; class Malacostraca; order Stomatopoda; family Squillidae; genus Oratosquilla; species Oratosquilla oratoria. The sequence continues at coordinate 8,425,887 of NC_134801.1, forward strand.
TCTCATTCTCATTATCATTCATATTCTCATTCTCATTCATATTCTCATTCTCATTCTCATTCTCATTCCCATTCTCATTCTCATTTTCCTTCTCATTCCCATTCTCATTCTCATTCTTAGTCCTATTCTCATTCTCATTCTCATTCTCATTCTCATCCTCATCCTCATCCTCATCCTCATCCTCATTCTCATTCTCATTCTCATTCTCATTCTCATTCTCATTTTCATTCTCATTCTCATTCTTATTATTATTCTTATTCTCATTTTCACTCGCATTCTCGTTCTCGATCTCATTCTTGTTTTCATTATTATTATCATTCCCATTCCCATTCTCATCCTCATTCACATTCATATTTCCATTCTCATTCTCATTCTCATTCTCACTCGCATTAGCATTCTCATTCTCAATCTCATTCTCGTTTTCATTATTATTCTCATTCCCATTCTCAATCTTATTCTCATTCTCATTCATATTCCCATTCTCATTCTCATTCATATTAATATTCTCATTCTCATTCTCATTCTCATTTTCCTTCTCATTCTCATTTCTATTATCATTCTCATTCTCATTCTTATTCTCATTCTCATTCTAATCCTTATTCTCATCCACAATCTGATCTTTATTCTAATCCTCATTCTCATCTTCATTATCATCCTCATTCACATCCACATTACCATCCTCATTCTCATTCTCATTCTCATTCTCATTCTCATTCTCATTCTCATTCTTATTCTCATTCTCATTTTCATTCTCATTCTCATTCTTATTCTCATTCTCATTTTCATTTTAATCCTTATTCTCATCCACATTCTGATCTTTATTCTTATCTTCATTCTCATACACATTATCATCCTCATTCACATCCACATTATCATCCTCATTCTCATTTTCATTCTCATTCTCACTCTCATTCTCTTTCTCATTCTTATTCTCATTCTCATTCTCATTCTCATTCTCATTCTCATTTTCATTCTCAT
>NC_134801.1:8446864-8449364 GCF_046742065.1 Oratosquilla oratoria
ATGTACCATGAGCTAACAGATTCTTAGATTCAAGTCTTAAGCCTAAAAGCTCTGCTGATTCCTTTGTCAGTCCTATATCCCTCGCAAGATCATTTAGTTTACTCTGACCAAGCAATTGAAGTTCATTGCTCTCATCTCCAAGGCAGAAATCTGATGCATCATCGCTGTGAGTTTCGGAGCCTGAACTTAGTTGTACATCGTCCAGACTATTTGGAGGTGATGGGACTGGCACATCTGGACCATGAGGAATAGGTCGCAATGCTGATGGAAGATTCGGATAGGCAATATTTTTCCTTGTCTTCGAGCTATACCCTTGGACTTTGCATGTGCAGAAATAGCAATCATCGCTGTAGTTTTTTCTGCTCCCGTCATATCATTGGAACACCGAAGCGCATGGCCTTCTTCTCACCCTTTGTCCACTGCCTCAATTCTTCCACACATATTGAACAAACTATATGAGGAGCCCAGTTCTTATCTTGGTCACCCAGCTTCACTCTAAAGTATACATAGTATGCTTCCTTGCCGAAATTCATAATATTTCTCCGTTGCTTCTCTACAACAAATTCTCCACAAACGTAGCAGTAGCTATTCGGACTTGTTAAGTAACCTCTAGAAGCCATTTTACATGCTGGAAAGGAAAAAAATATATAGCAAAAATAACAGCCGAAATATGCAAATACAAAATTGAATATTGCGAGAAAAAAACTTGATGTGATATAGTAATTTTAGTGGTAATTTTTTAATCAGCGTGTGATAAAATTCACCTATTAAATTGGAAACATTTTTCTTTTTCTTTTTTCAGGCATGTAATCTATAAGTCTATAATAAGTATATTTCCTTTAAATATATGTCCTCGGACTTACTGGTTACCTACGTGGCCCGTGTAAATAGGTGTAGGCACAGCTGCGGGAGTTGCGGAGACGTAGAATGAGGGAATGTGAGAGCGTGGATTCGGAATCATCCACTTATATAGTCAACTTAGGGAAGGGGTTTCCAATCAGGTTCAAAATAGTTAAGGGACTGTAGGGCGCGAAAACACGAAAAATTCTGGAAAATCAACGAATTTTAGGTAAACATTTCAAAAGATTCTCTATGATGGTGGTAACACTTTAGCCAAATATTACAGCTCAATTCCGTTTCTTTTCTTATATATAAAATAAAATAGATAAATTTTTGGCAACCTCTGGCAACCCCATTGCATGAAAAAACATTCTGTATATTGAAATAAAGTCAAAATTTTGATACCCAGTTCTGTTTTGTTTACTATAATTAATATATATGGAGATATCTGGCAACTTGCCCAACACTAATCGTCAATCACCACAAGGATCTCAGTATCTCTTCAAAGCTAAAGGAGAAAGGATGTCGCCCTGTCGCGTATCTGTTAGCCTACCAGTCATGCATGCGATCGTATTATCTTTTTTTCTACCAACAGGTATTCAAAAGATTCCCTATGATGGCTGTAACACTTCGACCAAATATTACAGCTCAATTCCGTTTCTGTTCTTATATATAAAATGAAATAGATAAATTATTGGCGACATCTGGCAACCCCATTGCATGAAAAAACATTCTGTATATTGAAATTAAGTCAAATTTTCGATAGCCAGTTCAGTTTTGTTTAAAGTTTTAAACGGAAACGTAAAAAAATAGACAATGTCACGAGTGAGTACGCGGCCGGAGGATTTTAAATGCCGGTGCGCTCCTTTAAACTTAAAATGCCTCTCCTGAAAAGTTTATGTTTTTTTATATTCAAATAGCCATATCTCTGTTTCTTTTTGTCCGATTTCATTCATTCTTTCGAATTTGTAAAGAGAAAGAGTAGTTCTTTAATTTGATTAGAAAAAAACAAAGGAAACTGTAACTTAATTTTTTTGTTTAATTTATCATAGCAGATTTTCACTGAAGTTTCTACTATTCAAAATAAAAAAATTATAAAAAAAATAAAAGAGAGTAGGAAAAAATCTAACTTGATGAAGTTGTTTCCAAGACTCTAATCTTTCATTTCCTACATAGTAGGCTGATTACCTATGCCTGTGGATACTTCAATGATTACAGATACTATCATAAAAAAAAATTAACTACACGTAATATATACATGTTACTAAAACAATTTAGTATGCAATAATACTCTTTCCGATAGAGTAAGTATACATAAGTTCACCAAAGAAATTGAACAACTTTTATGACACGTTCACCTATAAGCACTTCCCACAGTCCCTTAATATGAACACTTAACACTGTCTCACAATTATCTTCGAAGCCGTGGACCAAACCATTGAGAAAACTTGAGTAACTTCTCATGAGGTTCAATGGCTTCTTGGCGATTCCGTTTTCAGGATGTAGACGGCGTAGATTAAGGCATTGGGTTAATGAGCAGAAAACGGGAGATTCACCGGTTGGTAAGTCGAGACTTCTCGATGATGATTAGAGGATTATGGTCACTGTACACGAGAGTATCGTGCCCTGGGTAGCTCAGGTAACATTCAAAATGTTTGAA
>NC_134801.1:8454364-8466864 GCF_046742065.1 Oratosquilla oratoria
TCAAGAATGATTCTTAATTTTGGTGTTAGTAGATATCCAGGGTATGTACAGTTGGGTTGATGAGCGAACTTCCGTGTATAGAGTGAATAGCCTTGATGTGCACTGAATCTTGGTGTTCGGTAGTCATAAAGGAAATATGTTACGTGAATGTCTTGCGGAAGTTTGATCTGGGGAGTTTGGTGTGTTACCTCCGTGCTAACAGCACACGGCAACGATCACTCTTGTGGAACGGTTCTGTGATAATAACAGTGGCAGTTTGGTTGTAAAGATTGTCTGTGGTAACATGTGTTTACAAGGTGTCCTGGTTTGTATCAATATGTATAAGACAGTTGTGTCTTTTATGGAGAGCGTTGGCGTGAACGATGTCGAGTGTGAGATATATATCTTGATCACGTGTTATGTAGTATGGACCGTGTGACCTGGGCTATTGTGGATGGGTGCAATGGGTACTGATTGGCTCTAGATCTGGGTGATTGCTTTGTCAGTGTCAGATAATATACATGAGAATTCGCCTAGTGTGATACATGGTGTGAATGGGATAGAACCAGCTTTCTGGAGTATGTCTGAGTATAATTGGGATAGTAGTCGAAAATACACCATAAGTGAGACTACGTGTTCTAAAGAAACTTTGCCGTCTGAGACCCAGTCAGAGTTTTTGAGACTCTCTTTCATTTACCTTTTAAAAGCTGAAGCAGTTTTTTTTCAGCTTTCCCTTTGGTGTGGTGTGGATCATGTTTGTATTTCATAGCCAATGAGTAGAGGGGAGAAAGTGATCTAATTGGCTCAGATAATGCAAAGGAATTCTTAAAGTGTTCTACGATATCATGGTAGGACTTAGTTTTCTCGAAAAAGCTAAGGCTGAATGACATTATCAGCTAATGAGTTATTTTTTGTCTATTATGGATGTTAGAATGAATGTTTTACCTTTGTCGTCTGTGATGTTTCTACGTGTTATTTCTGATTCTACCTCGGAGAGGAGATTGTGTACAGGAATATTCTTGCCATTAAAGCTAGATAATGTGGTTTCTTCCTTGACAACGGTGATAAGATGTTGCGTTTTTATGGCGCTGTATGTGGCAGGTGAATTATCCGAAGAGTTGTTAGCAGAAGGGGAAAAAGTCTGGTGTTTTGCAATTCAGAGCAGAGCGGCTGCGTGTACAAGGTCCGTATGTCGTGTCAGAAAGAGGTTTGAATAACTTTATAAAAAAAAAACAGAGAGCAATTGACTCTTAGGTGACATTTAGAACAAAAATCGTATCTACTTACCATAGATGATGTAGAATTTGGCTCTTTATATAATAGTTAACCCGAATGCAGGAATTGGTGTGAATAATCAATCCTGTAAAACAAATCGGGCATGAATATACAATCTTTTATGGCTAGAGCTGGTGAGAGGTAGAATTACAGGTGTAAGAGGCTGGTAGAAAAGAGGGTAGAAAGAGGGGTAGAAGACGGGTGTTATATTTCATGGGTTAGATGTTTATGAAACAATATATCTGAGCGAGCTGACTGAGTCCCCTTTCAGCCTTGTTTAAAAACAATAACCGGGAGCTCGAGTGTATTGCTGACATGAAATTCTTTTGTAACTTAGGTGAGAATTATGCAGAGACTCGAGACTATTCAGAGTAAACAATATTATCCTATAGACTTGTAACAGTGAACCTGATTGGTGAAAGGGTGGATGAAAACTTTAATTGGTTCAAGATTGTAAGATCACGTCCTTTGGGAGGGATCTTAGATATAAAATTAGAGATCATCAGACTAAAAAATCACTACGTCACTCGGGGGATTCTGTGAGTGTGGCTCCCAGAAGCACACTGTATAAGAATTAACAGAAGAAAGAGAAGAAAAATATACATTTTCCTTCTCCTGGACAGAAGATTATAACTAAAAGAAGAGAGTTACCATATCCACAAGTGAGAACCAGAAGGGCTATTACAGTGACTACAAGTTTGACAAGACTAACAGTGGTAAGAGAGGTAACAGCGGGAAACACAGACAGTGATAACTGGGGCGACGAGAGTCGATATTGGCTAGGAGAGTCGACGGTAGTGGCAGCGGTGGGATAGAAGGCACGCATCAAAACGTCTCCGAAAAAAAAGATAAGATAATATGTCTGTAAACAAAACTAAGGTTACTACTCACGAGCTCCAAGCAACATACGGAACCAAGCAGTGCGCACAAATACCCATGCTATTACGAGGACGAGCTAATGAAGGAGAGAAACGACTACAAGCACAAGAATGATGTGTTGCTGAGGTGCGCGCCCGTACGTGTTGAGGGACGACTGCAAGTTAAAAGAGTCAACTCAAATATACATAATCAACAGAGAAGGTAAAAAACCACATGTATTATACTTGTAATTATAGTTAGGGTATTCGCAGAATTTCTCCGTCATGAGGTTATTACCTCGCAGTCAAATGTCCCAACGTTTTCGGGGGAAGAAGATACAATAGGGGTATATAGATTCATTAACATAATTGATATACAAATAGTGACAAAAAACATATTAGATGAGAAAAAGAAGATAGAAACCTTAAAACAAAATGTAGATCCTCAAAACGGAAGACCTAGGCTTATAATAAATTTCCAGCAAATGGAAAAATATAAACATGTTTGAGGACTATAAGAAACTATTCATTAAACAATTTAAATTAAAGTGTGATCAGGATCCTATCAAGTCTTTGGTTAGAGTAATAAAGACAACAAAAATAAACGAAACATAGAATATTTAGCAAAAATAGAGAGATGGTCTAAGGACATGATTTCTATGGGGAATTATTGAGATTGGATAGAAAGTAAATCTTGTGAAAAGTTAAAAATTTCTCAGGCTACTAAGTTAATAGCATTTGCACTATTAGTATACAACAGTGACGAGATGACTAGAGAGATGCTATACAGGGAACTTAAAGAAAAAATAGACATAGAGGAGCTAGATAATCTTTTGTAAGATTACCAAGAAAATAAAGCAATTAGTGCACATTAGGAATGTAACAACAAAAAGAAACTAGAAACTCTATGAGTGATTATAGAAACAGAGGATCTGAACATAGAATAAGAAGATTTTAAGGAATGCTAGACTTAAGTGCCATAATTGTAACAAATGGACATACAATACGAGAGTGTTATTATAAGATTATTTGTAGGAATGCATGTATGAGGGTTATGATGAGTGTCATTGTACAAACCCACTTTTCTGTTTGTATCACAATAGAGTAGGATATAAAACACAGGACTGTAAAGTAATGCCAAATTTTCTTATTTACCCAGAAACAAGAGAATAACCCAGAAAAAGAAACTACAAAGCTATCCCTAGAGCAACAAACAGATATAGTGCATTAGGCAGTGATGAGAAAGAGTAAAACAACATAATAGGAAATTTTGAATTTACCATAACAATTGGAACGACTTCTGTAGGACCCATCATTGCGGGTAAAGTATTCAATAGACCTACTCAAATAGTAATTGATATGGGAGTAAATGCTATAACCAGCAGAGTTTTAAACCAATTGAAGCCAGGAGTGAAAACCTTGGAACCAATCCATTATTTATTGCAATGAGTAATAGGAAGTCAGTTAAAAACATTAGGTAAGACTGAGTTAGTTGTTATTTTGTAAAAAAAAAAAAAAAAAAAAAAAAAAAAAAAAAAAAAAACCACTTGTACAGTCCAGTGATAGCTGTAAAAGAATCTGTCTTCCCAGGAGATTTATTAATAGGATTTGCAACTATGAGAAAGGAGGGTATGATCATATGTCCGACTGTGTTAGGAATCTTAGTGAAATCACAGTTAATCCCATTTTAGATCAACCAGACATAGAACCACCTGTATCTGTGATAAGAGAACCTACTGAGATAAGTGGGGGAAGATAACAATGCTAGATTGGATAGTAGCGAAGCAGAGCGGTCTATTCAAGAGCAGATAATACAAAAGTAAGAAAAGGGCACACGTAGTGAACACAACTCAGGTGTTTAAAAAAAACAACAGAAATTAATCAGAATTCATCAACTTTAAATAAAGCTTTGCTAATTGTGGAAGGTGGCGTAATAAATTCGACATTATTACACTCCAAAGCAATTAACAGAATAGAAGCACAGTTAAAAAGAGCACTGTAGACCCCAAAATTCTAACCATTCCAGAATCAATTATGATAAAAAAGTTTGAAATTGGACTCGTGGATTTATACGACACACAAGAACAAGGTAAAAGTATTAGTGATTAGTACCTTGAATTAAGACATAGCCTTAGTAAAGGTACACATATCGGATGTTTTCATGTTTGTCCAAGACCCATTAAGATTTTAAATGAGAGTCCTGAAGAGGTGGAATCACCAATTTCATCAATCTGTTCAATTTAGGAAGAAACAGTTTTGGGGGAAAATATAAGAGTCAACTCAAGTATACTTGTTGCCGTGAGTTAGCACCAAGTTTAATTGCATTGCTAGTAAAGTACAATAAAGGAACTTTCTTTACCAGGGGACGCCTTGGGCAAAACAACTGTTTTAAAACATCAAATCAAATTAAAACCAGGGACTTAACCTATTTATATACCTGCCTACAGATTACCACATTCTATGCTAGCCATTGTAGCTAAATTGATCACTGAAATGTTATAGCAGAATGCCATAGAACCCAGTCAAAGTGAATGGAACTTCCCATTGATTCTGGTGTCAGAATCAGATGATACTATGCGTCCAATTATTGACTATAGGAAATTGAATAAACAGACAATTCTTGATAAACTACCGTTACTGGTAATAGCAGATATACTTCGTAGTTTAAGAACCGAGAATCGCTATTTTAGCACTATATATATAAAATCAGCGTTCTGGAATATAGAATTGCACGAATATATTTTAGATTATACTACATCATCTACAACAATGGAGCACTACGCGTTCAAACGTACGCCATATGGTTATGTAAAAGTCCATTAACTCATATGAGATTAATGAATACAGTACTAGATGAGTTGTTAGGAAACACTGCCAGTGCATTTCTAGATGATATTTTAGTAGTTCCCAAATAGCAATTGAGCACTTTGAGAAAATAGATTTGGTATTCTCAAGACTAGTTGAAGCAGAGTTGAATGTGAAACTTGAAAAATGTAAGTTTTTACAAGAAAGTGTCATTTATTTGGAATATAGGATAGACAGACATGGACTTAGTACAGTGAACTCGAAGATAAAAGTTGTAAAGAACTATCCAGTGCTGAATAATGTAGAGAAAGTTAGAAGTTTCTTGGGGTTGACAGGATATTATAGGACGTTTATTAAGAGATATGCAGACATAGGTAATCTATTAAGTTCTTTGTGAAGGGAATATTCAAAGTTCATTTGGGGACCTGCAGAACAACAAGCTTTTGACAAATTGAAAGATAAACTTACTAGTTTTCCAGTTCTTATTTTCCTAATTATGATAGAGTTCATTCTTCATAATGATGCGTCAGACATAGGGTTTAGGTGCCATACTGATGCAAGAGAGAGATGAAAATTGCAACCGATAGCTTTCATATCGAGACTTTGTAATAATGCAGAGAGAAACTATTCCATTGCAGAAAAAGAAATATTAGCGATGATATATTCACTGAAGAGCCTTAGAGATATGATGCTGAGATATCCAATCAGAGTGTGAACTGATCATACAGCTGTTCAGAACTTATTCAAACATAAGAATCTTAGAGGCAGATTAGCCAGGTGGTTTACTACTCTTCAATGTTACGAGGTTAGGTTTGAGTACATTCCAGGTAGGAAGAATATTGCAGCAGATGCACTCTAAAAATATTAGCCAGCCAACGACAGGGCATGTCAGTTTATCTGCAGTATTAATGAACTAGTAACATTAGATGAGGAACTGATAATAAGAGAACAAAGAAGTGATCAGACTTGGGAGAAAGTTGCCCAGAATTTTGTGAACCTGCGAGGTATCCCTCCAAACCTACCAAAGTGGTATAAGATAGAGGAATTTCATTTGAGCAATGAACTTTTGTATAGAAAAACAGTTGTAAGTGGGTAGGATATTTCTAGGGGCCCAGTGAATCAGTTGGTAATTCCACAAACTTTTGTACCAGAGTCATTAAAATTTCTTCATGTTAGTAATTATAGTTCTCATCCAGGAAAAGATAAACTTTCTACACAAGCACAACTTAAATACTTTTAGCCAGGCATGAACAGAGATAATTACTTACATCTTGATAATTGCTTGAAATATGCTGGGGTAAAAGGAAATACACATAAGCCTGCTCCTATACTATCATATCCCATACCACAGAAATCTTAGGAAAGATTTTACTCAGATACACTAGCGTTACCTATGTCTGAAAATGGATATAAATATGTATTTGTTGCCACTGATTATCTTTAAAGATTTTGTATCTTACAACCCATACCAAATAAGAGAGATGAAATAATTGTTTTAGTAATATATGAGCAACTCATCTGTAATTTCACTACCCCCAAGGTCTTACTTTCAGACAAAATCATGGAAGAATTTGGTAGGTTAAGATAAACAAAATTGATATTCAATTCAATCATCCTCAGAGCAGTTGTAGAGAGTCGCATGGAGTTGTAGAGAGGTTAAATATAGAAATTATCACTTGTCTTAGAGGTTTCATAAGCTCACATAGTATAATTTTTGGTACTTGGATTCTTTCTTAAATGTACACTCAATATCCAAAATCAATACCGCTACAGGTGAAACTCTACACTATAAAATCTATGGGGAAGACAAAATTTTCCCGTATGAAATCTTAATTTCAGAACTAAAACCAGTGTATAACATAGACGATTACATCTCAAATAGAATAAATACTTTTCAAGCCATCCACCAAAGACTTAGGGAACATATGAAAAATTATACACAACAGATGAAGAAACAACAACATAAAATAGCACACAAAATAGAATTACAAATAGGAGATTTTGTCCTGGCCAAAACGGATACAATCAGTAATAAACCTTCACCCAGATACTCCGATCTATATAGAATAACTGATCTTACAGTTAGAATCTAGGGAAGTGTCAGTTTGTCAGTTTGACATGTAGATAAATAAGAAGGACCATGATAGAACCTAATAATGATGATAATTATGACAATGCGGACTGTGAGACAGCTCTTTTCATGAAGAAGAAAAACAAGATACCTACTATGTACATTCTACTGAGGAATTTTCGAGTTCTGAAGAGTATCAGGAACATGCTGATAATATTACGCATGAACTTGATATTAATACAATCCATTTTTACTGTTGAAGGCTGGGTTTATAATATTGATATGTATGATGGATGCCTGGGATTGGAAACCTTTACGACCTAGAGCCTTAGGAATGTATAAAATATCTCCATTTAGTATTGTAAGATCATGCTTTTCTTTTCGTGTTCCGTGAAGTATTGAAAAACTCCTGTGAAGTTTCACTAGATAAGAATATGTCTTTAATGCAGAATTGCCACTACACAAACATATTTGTAAACCAAGTTATTCATAGTAACATAGGAAGTTCACATTTCAATTTTTTCCAAAACAAAACCAGAATACCTATTATCTGTCCAGAATTAGATCCTAGATTAAAATCAGTTAAAAGTCCTATCTCAGTTTCTAACAAGTGTGAAATTCATGCAGAGACATTCTCCACTATTGCTAACACCCTTGTTACGGTGCATATAACCGATAAAGCATACCTCACAGATATCAACATTATCTTACCTGAAACTTACTACCTTTGAAAATAAGAAAGCTATATCCATTGAAATGAAACAAAAACAACTCTTAAAATAACTATGGTATTTTCTTAATTGTTCTTTTCTTCTCCTTAGTTGTCGCTGCCTTAACATTATTTATTGTAATCAGAAGGATGAGGATATCAAAAACTATTCGACACTTGCCGGCATAAAATTGTAGTATACCTTACCTCTGTAAGAGGCTGATAGGAAAGGGTTGGTCGGGACGACCAAGTGGTAGTTGCTGAGCCATGCAAGAAGCTGGCAGAAAAGAGGATAGAAAGAGGAGTAGAAGACAGGTATTACATTTTATGGTTTAGATGTTTATGAAACAATATATCTGAGCGAGCTACCTGAGTCCGCTTTCAACCTTGTTTATAAACAATAACCGGGAGCTCGAGTGTATTGCTGACATGACATTCTTTTGTAACTAGTGAGAATTATGCAGAGACTCGAGATTATTCAAATAAACAACCTTGCCCTATAAACTTGTAACAATGAATGTGATTGGCGAAAGGGTGGAGGAGGAGAAATTTAATTGGTTCACGATTGTAAGATCACGCCCTTTGGGAAGGATCTTAGATATAAAAGTAAAGATCATTGGACTAAAAGAATCACTACATTACTGCAAAGCTCACGTAGGATCTTGCATATGTGCTCTCGGGGGATTCTGTGGGTGTACGTCCGAGAAGTACACTGTATAAGAATTAAGAGAAGAAAGAGAAGAAAAAATCTACATTTTCCTTCAGGACAGAAGATTACTACAAGGAATTACCATATCCATAAATGAGGATCACGAAGACGATTACAGTGAATACAGGTTTAAAAAGACTAACAGTGGCAACAGAGGTAACCGTGGGCAACACAGACAGTGATAACAGGGGCGACGAGAGTCGATATTGGCAACGAGATTCGACAATAGGACACTGTTTAAAAGAAAAGGAGACACATGCATGCGTATTATATGGAATCACTTAAGAGTAAATATTTAGACAACTAAAGCGAATTGGCTTGATTGATGGAAGGATATTTCCTTTGATGTTCCACAAGTCTTGCTGTTTTCAGGAATGTGAACGAGTCATTGTAGGCTCGCGCGTTGAGCTTACGAAGACTTCCCGGGTGCGTATGATGCTCGAAAATGCGCAGCGTAGAACTAAGATGTGAACCTGTGTAGAATGAGGAACTGACTGGGAGTGATCTATGTGTATTCCTGTAGATGACGTTTGGCGAAGTCTCTCTCTCGTGGGAGCAATGCAGCGAAGATAGATTTCCTTGTAGTGGGATGCTTGACGATGCAGCGAAGAACGTTGCCACGTTGTATGATGTTTGAGAAGCTCAGTGTAGAATTAGGAGGTGGATATGTTCGGCCGGAGTGTAGAGCTGTGAAGTATCCCCTCAGCACGAGGAATCCGCTTGAGTGTCTCGAAGGAATGTAGTGTTGAATCCCAGAGAGGATATAGCGTCGATTTCCAGGGAAGATGTTGCGTCTAATGTCGAATCTGCGAGCTGTCGCCAGGATGTTACAAAGGCGGAGCATGCCGACAGGAGACCTTTTGATCCATATCTAGGTTGGATGCAAAAAAAAAAAAAAAAATCATATTAATAATACAATAATAAATAAAAACTATGATAATGTAAATAACAAATAAAATACATAAATAAATGCATAGGTATAGTTAAAATGATAAACAAACAGGTAAATAGTAAATAATAAATTAACATATAACTAATAATAAATGAAAATCAGACAGACAAATGATAACAAAACAAAAACAAATAATATAAGATAAATTATAATCATTACAGCATCTTACTTAAGTATTTATCTAAATGATTCTTAAAGCTTCGAACTGAACTACATTGCACTACCTGTGCAGGAAGTTTATTCAATTCATTAACTACACGGTTGGCAAAGTTGTTTCTACCTACTTCCAAATTGAATCTATTTCCGGACAGTTTGAGGCCATTGTTTCTTGTCTGATTCTCATTCAATGTGAAAATTTTGTCACTTTTGATGTTGTCAATTCCCTTTAAAATCTTAAAGACCTGTATCAAGTCACCTCTGAGTCTACGCTTTTTTAGGGAAAACAGATTCATGTGCTTTAGTCGATTTTCGTATGGTTTATTTTTGATATTTGGAATCAGTTTTGTGGCTCGCCGTTGTACTTTTTCCAGTCTGTCAATGTCTTTAATGAGATTCGGTGACCATACGGAAACAGCATATTCCAAATGTGGACGAACTAACAATTTATATAGCTTGTTAATGAGTGATGGACTTTTGAAATCAAAAGATACGGCAATCAGTCCCAGAATCTTATTTGCTTTCTCAGAGGCTGAAATACATTGCTTGGATGATTTGAGGTCGTTACTGATAATTACGCCGAGATCTTTTTCACTATCCACTTTTGTTAACGAATTTCCAAATAACTTGTAATCGTACTTACTGTTATTTTTACCTATGTGCATTACCTTGCATTTACTTGTGTTAAATTTCATTAGCCACTTTTCAGACCATTGCTGTAACTGATCTAAATCTTCTTGAATATCTAATTGGCATGAGTGATCATTTGCCACTCCGCACAGTTTTGTATCATCAGCAAATTTGGAAACAGTAGATTTTAGTCCATGGTCTATATCATTTATATATACTATGAATAGAAGTGGCCCAAGAACGGAACCCTGAGGAACTCCACTTGCAACACTTTTCCATCCAGAAGTTTTTCCATTTAAAACAACTCCCTGTTTTCGACCATTCAACCAATTACTAGTCCAACTTAATAGGCTACCACTTATTCCATGCAAAGCTAATTTAGTAAGTAGTCTTTCGTGTGGGACGGTATCAAAAGCTTTTGCAAAGTCCAGATATACCAAATCTACATTGTTTCTTTTGTCATAATTCGAGATAACTGTGTTGTAGAATTCGAGTAAGTTAGTCACGCAAGAACTTTTCCGTCTGAAACCATGCTGGCTATCATTTATCAAACGGTTACTTTCTAAATGATGTTCGATAGCATCTCTGATGATAGTTTCCATTATTTTTCCTACGATTGAAGTCAAACTTATAGGCCTATAGTTATTTGGTTTCTTTTTGTCACCTCTTTTGAATATGGGAGTAACGTTAGCTAGCTTCCATTCTCTTGGGACATCTCCGGATATGATGGATTTCTTGAAAATAATTTCTAATGGAACAACAATCTCATTTTTCATTTCCTTTAAGATTCTTGGATGCCAACCGTCAGGCCCTGGTGTTTTATTAACTTTGAGTTTGTCTATACACCTTTTAATTTTTTCTTTTGTTATATTTACCGTAGTGAGTAAGTTTACCCCAGACTTTTCACAGGTTTCAGTTTGAAATTCACTTTGAGGTGTTTCGTTTACGAATACCGAGCTAAAATAATTGTTTTAAGATATTACACATTCCTTCATTTGAATATTCAAGTTGACCGTCAGCAGATAATAGTGGACCAATGTGATTCCTAACAACCTTTTTATCTCTAATGTAACTATAGAATTCTTTGGGATTCTCTTTGGATTTATCAGCGATGTTCATTTCGTATTGTCGTTTTCTTTTTCTTATTGTCTTTTTTAAATCTCTCTGTATTGATACATAACTTTCATAGTCATTAGATGCACCCGAGCACTTATATTTCTTATAGGCCTGTCTCTTTTTAGCAATACTTTTTTCAGTTTCTTTGTCGAGCCACTTTGGGCGAGCCTGATTTGGGAGACGTCTGTCCTTAAAAGGAATGTAAGTTTGAATCATCTTAGTGAGCGTATTTTGAAATATTTCCCACATCTGATCTACAGGTCTTTCGTTTAATTTTGCCTCCCAATCTGTAAGCTGAAGCTCCTGACGTAGTCCTATGAACTGAGCTTTACTGAAATCGGGTATTTTAGAAACACAAGTATCTATTCTAAAATTGTTTAGGAGTTTGAATCTGACTAAGTTGTGATCGCTATTTGCAACAGATTCACCGAATTCTACATCACTTACCATGCTTTCGCGGCTAGTGATCAATAGATCGAGTACGTTTCCATATCTTGTGGGCTCGTTTACATGCTGAATTAAGTAATTGTCACCAAGAAAATCAATCAAGCGACTACCTATATGGCCATGTTCAAGGGTCATCCAATCAATGTCAGTAAAATTGAAATCACCCATTATCAATAAATCCCGGTTGCAGAAACTAGACAGTTCTTGAAATAACAGTTTGTCGTCTGCTAATGATAATGTCTTTGGCCTATATATTACACCTATATTCATTTTTTGTCCATTTGTTTGGGTTAACTCAACCCACAAACTATCATATGCATCCGATTTCACTTTCTCTAAAACACAAGCATGAACATTGTTTTTAACGTACAATAGAACACCCCCACCTTTCTTGTGATTTCTATCCTGATGAAAGTGTTTAAATCCCGCAATATTAAATTCAGCTTCGAACTCTGTACCATTTAACCATGTCTCAGTTATTCCTATCATATCGAGATTTTCGCTTTTGACATACGCCTGTATTTCTTGAAATTTGTTCCTAATACTACGAGCATTAAAGTACATAGTTTTAAGAAACTCGTGATTATTTCTTTTTGACACATTTTGAGTTTCAATATCATGTCTTATATTATCATTTTGTTTTTTATTTATACCTTGCTCTATATTATTATCATTTGGTCCTTCATTGACATTCAATGCCTCATTAACATTTCTCCTATCAAAATTAACATTTCTCCCTTCACGGACATCTAGTCGATCACGGTCATCCGATCTCTTTTGTACATTTTGTCCCC
>NC_134801.1:8469364-8489364 GCF_046742065.1 Oratosquilla oratoria
AGACGTGTGGGTAGATGGGTCAGATGGCATTTTCACCACTGATGTTTACAGAAAACCTAGTGACTCAGGAAGGTGCCTAAACGTTATGAGTAAATGCCCCTCTAAGTATAAGAAAAGTGTGGTACGGGCTTACATTACAAGGGCCTTCAAAATTTGTTCAAATTGGTCTCTTCTTCACCAAGAATTAAACAGGATAAAACAAATCTTAACTAATAATGGCTTCCCGTTGAAAGACATTGATAAAGAAATAAAAACTAAAATGGATTTAGCCAACACCACCGTTTCAGATGAAAGTAGTAAATTCAATAATATTAACCTTTACTACCAGAATACAATGTCTTCAGCTTATAAAAAAAAGATTAAAATTGTTCTGAAAGAAAAAAAAATGTAAACCTACAAAAGAAGGGGTTAAGCTTAATTTGATAATTTTTTACCGGAACCCCAGAACATCGTCTCTAGACATGAAGAATAATTTGACAGCACAAAAGAATAAGTTAAAACAGAGCAATGTTATATACAAATATACTTATGATTTTAACAAAGGCGGTGCGCTTTGTACAGATGAGTATATCGGGTACACAACAAAAGCACTTTCACAAAGACTCACGTACCACATGCAGAAAGGGGCGATAAAATCACACATGACGAAATCTCACACGAGTAACATATCAAGAGAACACCTAAACAAGAACACAATGATAATCGCCAGGAATAATAACAAAATAAAACTAAAGTGCATGGAGGCAGTGATGATCAGAAATCATATGCCACTTATTAATATACAACAAAACATGTGCGGGACCCTAGAGTTGTATGGGTCACGAGTAGCGGGATGGCAAGGATGAACTGTCAGTCCCTAGCTTTTCTGAATAAATTACCAGAAGATGCCTAATGCATAGGGGAAATGTCGTAAAATGTTAGTTTTTCTACCCAATCATAGACTTGTTTGGAAGTATTGTTTACCCTCTCCCTCCTTCAGAGAGAAAAGTTATTAGAAGAATAGAAATATCAATAAGATAACTAACGCCCAATTTGTTGTGTTATTTAATAAGAAATGCATTGAAGAGAGCCTGCCCCCTAAATTCACTAATATATATATATATATATATATATATATATATATATATATATATATATATATATATATATTGTCACGATATTACCCCTAGCCAGGTGACACGGTACCCCATCCGGGTATCAAAGTACCCATTCACCTATATGACACCCTTCCTACAACACTGCCATCCTACTCCGAAGAAACGAGCAGTCGGCCTCCTCCTCCATTCCCCACTTCGGTCGCTCCGCAGACAAGCGGTAGTTCAGCAGTTGTCTGAATGACTACCCTCAGCCAATCACTGGCCAAGAAGTCAGCCTAGTTCCCCTATATAAAGCTAGGCATTCCCCACACTCGACCCATCAGACGTCGGCAGCTCTTAGCAGCAGACAGTCCGTACTTGCACGAGCATAGTTATACTCGCTAGGGCTACTCCCTAGAGTTAACTTGTTCACGCAATCCAACTTTACGTTGGATAGCCTTGTTGGTAGTTAACGCTGCCACCCACTTCTGGGCATTTCCCAGCACTTTGACCTTATACCATTTTCTCGTCATTTCGTAGCTCTCCGGGATCCGCACGAGCCCTTGTTGGCTCGTGAGACTTCTTCGTCGTCCGGCCCGGCGAAATCTAGTAAATTCTGTCGTAGTTTAGAAGTAGTGTAGACCCCATACCCACTGGGCACACAGTGGTCCTACTACGCGGCTGTCACCAGTCGCCAAAGGAAGCTGTGTGACCCCCGTTATATTATATTTTGCTCTGCTGAGCACATTTTTCTGTGTACCAGGGGGCTCGTCCCCCCACCCCAACGCGCAGGATGGAGTCCTCAACTCCATCCCTGCAAACTAGGAAGACTTCCCCTGACGACCCTAATATCGACCCGGACAAGGCTAGACATGTGTTTCTACATTCCGACCAAACCCGATTAGCTGACCTCAATCAATTTATGCTTAAAAAATGTCTGTCTCAATTTACCAATGATATTAGACAAGTTAAAAAACTTAGAAGCGGAGACCTCCAAATCACCACCAACTCTGGAAAAGCTACTCGCGATTTGCTCAAGGCCAGGAAATTTCATTCCTTCGATGTTGTTGCATCCCTCCCTAGGTCACTCAACTCCTGCAGAGGAGTAATCCACTGCAGAGATTTGATGACCATGGACGAGTGTGACATCCTTGAAGAGATGAAATCTGAAGGCATTCTAGATGTTAAGTTTATCACGCGACTGAACCGGGAAAAGAACATGCGAGTGAACACGCCTCTCATAATCCTCACGTTCAATTCCACAACCCTCCCTGATCATGTCAAAATTGGATATATCCATGTCCCAACACGACCATATGTCCCCAACCCTTTGCGCTGCAACAAATGCTTTAAATATGGTCACCTAGCCAAATTCTGCAGCAAGCAAACAGTCGTATCCGGTAAATGTGCAGGCGAACATCCTATGGATGCTTGCTCTGCAAAGGTGTTTCAATGTGTTAACTGCCCCTCCAATAACAACCATGCATCCACCTCCCGAGACTGTCCCACTTTCAATATAGAGAAACAAATTTGTACCGAGAAAGCAACTTGTGGCATATCCTTTTACGAAGCAAGGAAGCGTGTGATGGAAAGACTAGTTACCCCAACTGGTACCTCCGGAGCAACTTCCTATGCTTCGGCAGTAAAAAAAACCTACAGAACCATTGAAACGTAAACTGAGAGCAAGCACTCCAAGGACAAAGAACACCGCCTAAGTAACAGGCAAACTCAATCGCACCTTCCTTCCCCGGCCATCCCAGAGCCTTCCAAACGTGTGCCCACACGTACTGAAGAGGATGTCAATATGGAGATCTCCGTTTCCTAAAAACGACTTTTAAGTCCTATTACCAGCCCAGACCGTTCATCCGGGGCTAAACACACCTCTCCCACTAAGGCCAAGAAAGGAAGAAACCGAAGCAGATAAAAAAATAATAATAATAATAATAATAATAAAAAAAAATGAAAATAATCCAGTGGAATTGCCGAGGTGTTAGAAGTAAATTAAATGACTTAATAATTTTTAACTCGCTCAACAACCCCTCAGTTATTTGTCTACAAGAGACTCATCTTAACCCCAGTGTTGAGTTCAAACTAAAGAACTACACCACCTATAGGAAGGACAGGTTGGCGCCTGGAGGGGGGGTCGCAGTTGCAGTCAGCGACTGCCTTCCCCAAGTGGAACTACCACTGGCCACCACCTTCGAAGCAGTCGCTATAAAAACGAAACTGCACAACAAACTCGTAACCATCTGCTTCCTTTACCTACCTCCCGACCCTCGTTTTCCATTAGAGGACCTAAACGGTTTGATTGAACAACTACCCCACCACCAACTGATAATGGGAGATTTCAACTCCCACCATCGCATGTGGGGTAGCAACAAAACCTCTCCTCGAGGGGAGCAGATGGAAGAAGTGCTCAACACCAACAACCTAGTCCTCCTAAACACTGGCAGTCCCACTCGAGTAGACAATACTAGGGGTTCATTTTCATGTATAGATTTATCCATATCATCTCCTGCGTTGTCTGACAACACGCAATGGAAGACGCATGATGACACCATGCTCAGCGATCATTTCCCATTAATATTAAAAATAGGGGGTGACCACGCTAAGGCTCCTGCAGCCTACGGAGACAACCCACCCCCTCCCTGTCCCAAATTTAACATAAAAAAAGCCAACTGGGAAATGTATCGCACAACCACCAACGTCAACATCACAGGGGATAATATGGATGACAAAATATTAAATTGATCAAACTCAATTTTGAATTCAGCTATTAAGCATATACCAAAAACCTCGGTATTTCACAAGCATAGAGTTCCCTGGTGGATATCAGACTGCAGAAAAACACTTTGCAAGTGGAATAGGGCTTACCGAACTTTTAAAAATAACCCTATTGCACCAAATTTTATTACTTTTAAAAAGACGCAAGCAGAGGCCCGTAGAACAATAAAACAAGCCAAACGAAAGTCTTGGCATGATTACATCTCCACAATAAACGCAAATACTCCTCTATCACAAATCTGGTCAGCCGTCCGTAAAATCGACGGCAAATACACACCAAACATTAAGACCCTAACCATTGGAAACACGTTTGTAGATGCTCCCCTGGACATCGCAAACACAATCGCAGACACATTTACCCAAACAAGCAACACAAATAACTATTCACCAACCTTTTTACAACACAAAGACGGGAAGCAGAACCTCTGATCTTCCATACACAGACACACCACGATTATAACACCCCCTTCCAACTACACGAGCTTCAACAAGCCTTAAGCTCGTGTAGAGGAACCTCTGCTGGCCCAGATGAGATTAGGTATGAGATGCTGCAACATTTGAATTCAATTTCACTGAAAAAATTATTAGAAATATACAACGCAATTTGGATTAGTCAAGAATTCCCAAAAACATGGAGACATGCCCACGTCATACCTATTCTCAAAAAGGGGAAGGACCCAAAGAGTCCTTCCTTTTATCGCCCTATAGCGCTTACCAACTGCTTATGCAAAGTATTAGAACGTATGGCCGATAACAGATTAAAATTCATCCTAGAGTATCAAAATTTAATAGTTCCTCCCCAATGTGGTTTCAGGAAAAATAGAAGTAGTCTTGACCATTTGGTCAACTTAGAACAAGATATCCTCTCCTCCTTCGAGAGGAAAGAATATCTTGTTGCTTGCTTTTTAGATTTAGAAAGAGCCTACGACATGGCATGGCGACGTGGTATCCTCGAAAAACTCTATGCCCTTGGCCTTAGAGGGAATCTCCCTATTTTCATTCAAAGTTTTCTAAAAGACCGTACATTTTCGGTCAAAAATCAAAATTTCTATTCAACAGTACGCACACAAGAAAATGGCGTACCACAGGGAAGTGTGTTAAGTCCCACATTATTTATGTTGCTGATAAACGATATTCTACCCGCTCCACCTCGGAACCTTAATTAAATACTCATTATACGCTGACGACGTCGGAATCTGGCATTCCTCACCGAACGCCAAGTTTTCCGGCTCTCGCGTACAACTGGCCCTGGACTCGCTCCAGGACTGGTCTGACAAATGGGGATTTAAGTTTTCGGAATTAAAGTCAACAGTAATTGTATTTTCACGCAGAGCCCAGGCAGAAATAAATCTGCAATTACATGGTAACCCCATTCCAGTACAAAATTCAGCCTTTTTCCTTGGCCTGAAACTGGACTCCAGGCTAAACTGGAAGGCCCATGTAAAATACCTAGTTGATGCGTGCAACAAGAGAATTAATTTGCTACGTAAACTAACGGGCACAAATTGGGGAGCAGATAGGAAATCCCTGCTAATGATTTATAAGTCCCTGATTAGATGTAAACTAGACTATGGGTGTCAGATATATGGTTCGGCAACACCAACCACGTTACAACCCCTGAACATCATCCAAAACAAAGGCCTAAGAATAGCACTTGGAGCATTACGCTGCACAAGGATCGAGAGGCTGGAGGTTGAAGCAACCGTACCCCCCCCTCCACTACAGGCGCGAACTCCTTGCACTCCGATACGTCGCCAAAGTGCTCCGTATCCCTCGACATCCCTGCAAGGAGACCATCAAACAACACGAGCACTTCACCAACTCCAGCCTAAATCCCCTTTCCATCAGGATCCGATCCTTGTGTGAGCAGTATTCAGTGTCACTGTGGTCAATAGAACAGATGGAAGCCACCCACTTACCACCGTGGAAAAACATCGCCCCGAAGGTCAACATCAATCAAGACCTCAAGAAAAAGACGTCTTCCACACAAGAACTGAGACAGAAGACCCTCGAGACCATCCATAAGTACAATGACCACAGGGCACTGTACACTGATGGCTCCAAGTGCGGCCCCAAAACTGGGACAGGGTTATACTGCAACAAAACCCGGATGATGTTCAGATTGCCGGACCATACGAGCATATATATCGCCGAACTCTACGGTATATATCAAGCCTTAGAATATGCTCAATCTGACACACATAGTAATTTCGTCATATTCACAGACTCACTAAGTGCACTTCAGTCAATTAAGTCAGGTAACCATATGGAGAACTTCCTCTTGGGCAAAATCATTAGCACATTGTCGATAACTAACAAGTCCATTACTCTCTCTTGGGTTCCCAGTCACATTGGGATCTTCGGGAATGAGAAAGCGGACATCTTAGCCAAAACTGCCTTAGAAAAAGACTCCATTACCGACATACCCATGGACATAGGAACCTTCAATTCTGTATTAAGAAAACAATTACACACCCACTGGCAACTCCAGTGGAACAATCTCGACATCTCGCACAAACAAAAGGAACACATAACAGATTGGTCGACATCATACAGAAATAACAGACAGGAGGAAATCGCCATAGCAAGACTGAGGATAAATTCGACCCGCCTCACCCACCTAAACCCATACATTAATGGCGTATTTCCTCCCCAATGCAACACCTGCAACACTATACTATCCATAAGACACATACTCCTACACTGCTCAAGATACAACACACAGCCCCAAGCGCTTATACAACACTGCAAACTTAAGAAAATTCAGCTAAGCACCACAAATCTTTTGACCGACGACCGTTTACTTATTGACAAAGTAGTATTTTATTTGCGCACTACAGGACTATTGTGGAAATTATAATGGTAGAATAAAAAGGATCGCAGGTTCACACCAGGCTTAATGACCTCATTATAGGTCGATAGCCTTAAAGATCCAAAAAAAAAAAAAAAAACACACTCGACAGACTCGCTTCTAGCTAGCTGCCAGCTTCGCCCCTCTGGATTCAAGAAATCATTGCTTGGACAACCGACGACTCGACGTGCCAGGTTTCAGTCTTACCCATTCTCAAACCCTCTACATATCTCATTCCCCGTTTATTCCTATTGTGTGTTAGGATTAATGTTATTATTGTTTTGTTAATTCATGTTGTATGTTTGATTATATTTCATACTGAAATATTAAATGGTTAATACTGTCCTCTGTCTTTTTGGCATACCAAATGTCTGATGCGTTCTATATCCCCCTTCTAACTTTGTTGTGGCTTGGGCACTCGGTATGCCATTGTGGTTAACAAATATCTTTCCAGCCTGAGCCATAACAAGTGGCGACCAATGCCTAGGATCTCCGTAACTGTTCCACGTAACTACCGAGTAAGTTGTTACCTCCTCCCCCCTCCTTTTCATTAATCATCTTATTTTCAGGACAGTGCCTTAACATTTATTTTCAGTATTAAATGCAATCATTATTCTAGATATTAAATGCAATTGTAATTCTAAGAGTCGAAAATTGACCAACAATGTTTAATTTTGTGAGTGTCGTTTAAAGTCTTATGGGAATAAACGACCCGTTTGGTACACACCGCAAAATTACTTATAATTAACAAGCGGGACTAGCAGCTCTATAGAATTCATTCCCATTTAAGTGTTTAGCCCACACTAATGGATTCTATCAGTGGTTAGGATTTGATAGTGTTTCTTTCCACTCCTCCAGACTCATTTTGTTCGTGTATCGTAAGTATCAACTATCGCTCAAGTATCGGAGTATTCATCCTTACCCAAGTCTCATTTCATTTCGTTCAAGTATCTCTAGTTAGATGCCTGTCTCAATCGAATACTCCATCCAAATATCCCAGTATCCATTCAAGCCTCTATATCAAGTATCGCTCGCTATCAAATCAATTTCTATATAGACGAGCATCTTTTCACACGAACAAAATCATAGGCTAGATTGATGGGTATAACGGTAACCGGAATCAGAGGGCCTTTTTACGTTATCGAAGGGCTATTCTTGTTTAAACCCACACGTCAGAGTCTATCAACAACTAGTTACGACTAGTCCTCAAGTCTCACGTCTAAGTCTATCAACAACTAGTTACGACTAGTCCTCAAGTCTCAGTAAAATGTTCAAATTGGAAGATTTTGTGGCCAATCCCTCGTATGTAACCTTACAGGGACAAGTTACAAAAGATGATTGGAAGGACATAGCAAGATACTATAACATAGACATTCGGTCCTCAAAGCCCAAAAGAGTAATAAAGAAAATAGTGGTAGAACAGCTGGTTCAATTAGGAATAATAGAGACAGGAGCCATAGAAACACAGACTACTCCCAATTTGACATTCCCAAAAGACCAAAATGGAGCAACGGCCAAGTCTCTTAGCCCTGGACAACCTCCTCCCAGACAATGCCCGACAACCCAACCAGCAGACAATATGCAACTGGAACAATTAAGACTAAAATATCAGTTTCAATTAGAACATTCAAAATCAGAATTGGAAAGAGAGAGATTAGAAAAGGAAAGAGAATCAAAATTAGAATTGGAAAGAGAAAGATTAGAAAAGGAAAGAGAATTGGAGAGAGAAATTAGCATTGGAAAGAGAGAGATTAGAAATGGAAAAAAATCTCAAAACTAAGGAAATCACAATACAAGAGAAAAGCAAAGAAAGAGAATTAGACATTCAGGAGAAAGGAGCACGACTGAATGTAGGTAATTTGTCTTCTTTAATCCCTGCATTTTCACCAGAGGATGTAGACGGCTACTTTAAAACCTTTGAAGCTATAGCTCTCAAACAGGTGTGGCCCAAAGATGACTGGCTTACAATACTAACTCCAAAATCAACAGGTAAAGCTCTTCAGGTGTACAATAGTTTAGACAGGCCCGACGATTACGATTTCGTTAAGAAACAGGTTCTACATGCGTATGCTCTAACCCCTGATGGCTATAGACAAAAATTCAGATCTTTAACAAAATCTCATGCCCAAACTTATGTTGAATTTGCCTCAGAAAAACTTAGACAGTGTAAAAAATGGTTAGAAGCTATAAATGTAACTACCTTTTCAGAACTTCTCAATACTATAGTCCTAGAGGAATGGAAAAGTAAAATCCACTTTCACATTTTGAGATATGTAGAAGATAGAAGGGAAAAAGACCTGATCCAGGCCGCCGAGTTACCTGATGCCCAAGCCTTGATGATAGAGACATGGGGAAGCGAAACTCGCAGGCAAAGCCCCATTGTGAGATCTCTTCTGGTTATCGCCCTGAAGGAGCAGGTGGTAAAGTAGGAAGTAACATAAATTATAATCGTATTTCCCAGCCAGTACAGTGTAGTTATTGTAAAAAGACAGGTCACTCCATTCAAGAATGTTATCATCCAGGTTGTAAAGCCTCAAGCAAATTTATAGATCACAGTGCCAAATCTAAATCTATTGCAGCCTCTAATGTTCCTAATCCTCATACTTCTTTTGACCCATACATTTTCCAAGGAAAAGTACCTTTATATAAAGGTGGTCCTAATTACCCCGTTACCATACTTAGGGATACAGGAGCAGCCCAGTCAATTCTCCTCTCAGATGTCATTCCCAATATATCCAATGCATTTACAGGTGAAAAAGTTTTATTGTCTGATCTTACAAGTCAAATTTCTTACCCCCTAGCAGAAGTTTATCTAGAATGTGCATTCCTTAATTCTCAAGTGCAAGTTGCAGTACGTCACGGATCCTTACCTATTCACGGGATAAAGTTCCTCCTGGGTAACGATCTCGCTGATACCCTAATCGTCCCCCCCCTCAAGGACAGTAGGTGAACCTTTACCTGCAAGTCCCACCCTTGAATTGGATGAGAGTTGTCCACATCTGTTTCCAGCCTGTGCTGTAACTCGATCCCAAAGTAAGGTAACGTCTTCTTCTCCACCCTCACATTCCTCATCCTTACTCAAGTCCTTACCCACCTCTCCTCCGTCCAACAAAACCCTAACCAAGGACGAACTCGTCCAAGCTCAACAAAAGGATGATACACTCTCCTACTTACTACATATAGCCACAACCAAAGCAGACATAGACACCACCCCTTGCTTCTATTTTCAAGATGGAATCTTGATGAGAGTATACAGACACCCTGCCTATAATAAGCTACAAACATGGGCAGAAAAACACCAAATTGTACTCCCTCGCTCAGTCAGAAATAGTGTATTGAAATTAGCTCATGATGGTTTCGCAGGACAGTTAGGAGTGAGGAAAACATACTTCAAAATACTTGATCATTTTTTCTGGCCAGGAATGCGAAAAGACATCTCTAACTTCATCAGGACCTGTCACGTCTGCCAGGCTGCGGGTAAGCCAAATCAGAAAATTCCTAAAGCCCCACTTAAGCCCATTCCTATCAGTGAGGAACCCTTTGATAAAGTAATTATAGATTGTGTGGGACCATTACCCAAATCAAAAAAAGGGAATGAATACATGTTAACTGTTGTCGATGTGGCTTCCCGTTACCCGGAGGCATTTCCTCTTAAATCAAGCTCAGCTCAATCAATCATTAAACCCTTATTGTCAATGTTTATCTCTAAAGGAATCCCTAGACAAATTCAATCTAATCAAGGAACCAATTCTACTAGTTCTCTTTTCAACCAGGTCCTTACGGAGTTAGGGATAGAGCATGTTACATCCTCCGCTTACCACCCGCAATCTCAGGGTTGTGTGGAAAGGTACCATCAATCGCTGAAAGCCATGCTGCGCAAATATTGCCTAGATACAGGATCCAGTTGGGACTCTAATCTCGATTGGATTCTCTTCTCCATCAGAGAAGCTAACCATGAGGCCATGGGGTTCTCACCCTTTGAATTGTTATACGGGCGATCCTTAAGAGGACCCTTAACCTTGTTCAAAGAACAATGGTTTAAGTCAAATCAAGAGAAAACTCATGTTAATTCATATATCGAGAATTTGAGAAATAAATTGCAGGAGGTGAGAGCTGTGTCCAAAGCCCATTTTTCCCAGTTCCAGAAAAGGAGTAAGTTGGAGTATGATAGAACATCCAAAGTAAGAACTTTCAAGGTAGGAGATATGGTGTTAGCCTTTCTCCCTCCATCAACTAACCCTTTTCATAAAAAGTTCTTTGGTCCATATAAGATCCTAGAACAACAAGGACCTTTAAATTATATCATTGAAACTCCTGACAGAAGGAAAAAACAGCAGCTGGTACACATAAATCTTATCAAACGTTACCTTTCCAGACCACCAGAGGATATCTAGACCATGCCCATATCTATTGTGAATCCTGTAACACTGCCGAAGGACGAAGGCATCCCAACCACAGATTTCCCCATGCCCAACAGTGCCTTCTCCAATAGGGAAACATTGCACCACCTGGATAAGTATCTCTCTGGGCTTCACCCAAGTCAAAAAACTCAATTAATCAGTGTCATTAGAAGGTTTCCAGAAATTACCCTAGACCACCCAGGCTTATGCAATGTTTTCCAACATAATATCCAGTTAAAAGATACTAATCAAGTTCCCATTAGACAGTGCCCATATCCCCTAAACCCCGAAAAGACTGAAATCCTTAAAAAAGAAGTCCAGTATCTCCTAGATCATGGTTTGGCAGAACCTAGCCATTCCCCTTGGGCTTCACCCTGCCTTTGGTGCCAAAGGCAGATAACACGTTTCGTATGTGTACAGACTATCGTAAAATAAACAATGTCACCGTCCGGGATGCATACCCGTTGCCCCTTATTGAACAGTTACTAGATATGATAGGTGATGCCCCTTTCATATCTACTATAGACTTGCTCAAAGGCTATTATCAAGTAGCCTTAACCCAAGAAGCGAAAGCCATCTCTGCCTTCGTAACCCCTTTTGGTCTGTACCAATACAGAGTGATGGCGTTTGGACTTACTAATGCCCCTGCTACCTTCCAGAGGTTAATCAATGCTGTCATCCAAGGTCTACCTGGAGTAGGAGCATATCTCGACGATTTGGTAGTGGTAGCTGACAACTGGGAAGACCACTTGACCCGACTAGAGGGTCTATTCCATCGTCTGAAGGAGGCGGGCTTGGTGATCAACTTACAGAAGTCCGTGTTTGCTCAAGGGACCGTGACTTACCTAGGCCACACCGTAGGTGGTGGTTCGGTGCGGCCCAATAAAGCCAACGTAGAAGCAATCCTAGCCTTCCCTACACCAAGGACAAGGAAGGAGGTGATGAGCTTCCTTGGGATGGCTGGGTATTATCGCCGCTTCTGCAAGAACTTCTCCACCGTCGCGGCTCCCCTTACCGACCTGACCAGCTCGGCCAAATCCTTCCAGTGGTCCCCATCCTGCCAGACGTCTTTCGAGAACATCAAATCGTTCCTGACTTCCGAACCGGTGCTAAAGACGCCTAACTACCACCTACTATTCCACCTGCAAATAGATGCCAGTGGAGTTGGATTGGGCGCAGTGTTGCTACAACCTGATCCTACCTCCACCATTCTCCATCCTGTAGCCTTCTTCTCGGCAAAGCTCAACAAACATCAAGAGAGCTACTCCACCATAGAGAAGGAAGCCCTATCCCTCGTCCTGGCAATCAAGAAGTTTCGGTGTTATCTCCAGTCATCAACAACACCCATCAAGATATTCACCGACCATAACCCTCTCTCTTTCATTCAGAAAGCAAAGCCGCAGAATCAGAAAATTCTTCGTTGGGCTCTAACCTTACAAGAGTACCATCTAGATATCCAACACATAAAAGGGCCTGACTACATCATAGCAGATACTCTCTCCCGGGCTCCAGTCAGCTAACCTCCTTCGTGTTCCACTTCGGAGGTCTTCGGTGGGGGGGGTGTCACGATATTACCCCTAGCCATGTGACACGGTACCCCATCCGGGTATCAAAGTACCCATTCATCTATATGACACCCTTCCTACAACACTGCCATCCTACTCCGAAGAAACAAGCAGTCAGCCTCCTCCTCCACTCCCCACTTCGGTCGCTCCGCAGACAAGCGGTAGTTCAGCAGTTGTCTGAATGACTACCCTCAGCCAATCACTGGCCAAGAAGTCAGCCTAGTTCCCCTATATAAAGCTAGGCATTCCCCACACTCGACAGACTCGCTTCTAGCTAGCTGCCAGCTTCGCCCCTCTGGATTCAAGAAATCATTGCTTGGACAACCGACGACTCGACGTGCCAGGTTTCAGTCTTACCCATTCTCAAACCCTCTACATATCTCATTCCCCGTTTATTCCTATTGTGTGTTAGGATTAATGTTATTATTGTTTTGTTAATTCATGTTGTATGTTTGATTATATTTCATACTGAAATATTAAATGGTTAATACAGTCCTCTGTCTTTTTGGCATACCAAATGTCTGATGCGTTCTATATCCCCCTTCTAACTTTGTTGTGGCTTGGGCACTCGGTATGCCATTGTGGTTAACAAATATCTTTCCAGCCTGAGCCATAACAATATGTATATACATATACATATATATATACATATATATAAATATATATATGTATATATATATATTATATATATATGTGTG
This sequence comes from Oratosquilla oratoria, assembly GCF_046742065.1. Classification (NCBI taxonomy): domain Eukaryota; kingdom Metazoa; phylum Arthropoda; class Malacostraca; order Stomatopoda; family Squillidae; genus Oratosquilla; species Oratosquilla oratoria. The sequence goes on from NC_134801.1 coordinate 8,482,739, forward strand.
TGTGTGTGTGTGTGTGTGTGTGTGTGTGTGTGTGTGTGTGTGTGTGTGTGTGTGTGTGTGTGTGTGTGTGTGTGTGTGTGTGTGTGTGTGTGTGTGTGTGTCTTTCTAATTAAATCGATAGCCAAAGAGAAACCTGACACATCCACTCATAGCTGGCCGGGTTGCCTCTCGCTACGAGTATAAGACTTGTGATCTAATCGTAATGCAACAAGTCCTCTGAAGAAAACCAAGTTAGTCGCAACGTTAGGGCAATAAAATCTATTCCCAACACATCTTCGTTTGATCGTTTGATTAAAGAGAACCGGAAAAGAAACTATAATTCCCAAGCGCTTTCGAGATATTTCACATTTTGCCCTGATGATGTAAAATATCATGAAAGCGCTTGGGAATTATAGTTCCTTTTCCGGTTTTTCTTTATGGTTATCAGCAATATATATATATATATATATATATATATATATATATATGTGTGTGTGTCTGTGTGTGTGTGTGTGTGTGTGTGTGTGTGTGTGTGTGTGTGTGTGTGTGTGTGTGTGTGTGTGTGTGTGTGTGTGTGTGTGTGTGTGTGTGTGTGTGTGTGTGTGTACAACACTGAATGGGTCCCAGTGATTAGTGATACATTTTAACAACCACAATGCACTTTATTTCTGAGCCATCAACATCGAGAGACCCAATGGAGGCCACAGCCAGAAATTGAAATGTGGTACTGCCGAGGACTTGAACTCAACTATCACATGACAAGTAACGCAGTGACATACTAACTACGCTATCAAGAGAGATATAACTCACACCCAATATTCCTTATATATATTTGTATGCTCGAGTACATACACATACATGAAATTTTGCGTTCAACCCATCTCCACTATGATAGTACAATTGGAAGTATACAAACGTGGGAAAGTATTTCTACAACATACAAATATATATAAGGAATATTGCGCTTGACTTATATCTCTCTTGATAGCGTAGTTGGTATGTCACTGCGTCACTTGTCATGTGATAGCTGAGTTCAAGTCCTCGGCAGTACCACATTTCAATTTCTGGTTGTGGCCTCCATTGGGTCTCCCGATGTTGATGGCTCAGAATTAAAGTGCATTGTGGTTGTTAATATATATATATATATATATATATATATATATATATATTCATATATATGTATGTACGAGTATATATGTATAAATATACGTATATATATATATGTATATATATACATATATATATATATATATATATATATATTCATGTAGAAACCACTGTTGGAGTAGAAAAGACTGGAAACGGGGAATCTATATATTTCGATTGCAAACTGTAATCCTCTTCAGTAGATACAATTAAGAGAGAGCGTGCTGCTTAAGTAGCACCCTTAACAAAGGAAAGGGGAACATGGGAAGAGGTCTCTACCCTCGGCTCACTCCGTATGTGAGGTCAGGAGGCAAATGTGTTTTCAATAGGTTGGTGATGAAGAGTCCGGACATTATATCCGGGGACCATTGCCCCTTTGAAATATTCATGTTGGGCTGATATTCAATTATAGTAGATTCTACCATTTTTCTCCTGAACTCACATCTGGATTTATAAATAAGCTCAGCTTTGTCCCAATCTAAACAATGTTTAAATTGCTTAACATGTTGGAACATAGCTGAGCTCTCTTGTCCATATTTAATGGAACGTTTATGTTCAATCATCCTTGTATTTAAATCCCTTCCAGTCTGTCCGATGTAAACTAAGCCACAACCTTTACATGGAATCGAATATACCCCTTACATTTTTCACCTGTAATATATATTCATATATATATATACATATATATATATATATATGCATATATATATATATATGTGTGTGTGTGTGTGTGTGTGTGTGTGTGTGTGTGTGTGTGTGTGTGTGTGTGTGTGTGTGTGTGTGTGTGTGTGTGTGTGTGTATATATATATATATATATATATGTTTGTATGCATTATGTATGAATGTATGTATGTATGTATGTATGTATGTATGTATGTATGTATGTATGTATGTATGTATGTATGTATGTATGTATGTATGTATATTTAAACTATGACAAATGTAACTGAAGGCGGAGGAAGTATACGAGGAATAATGGAAGAATTTGACTGCCTTAACGTTTTGACCCTTAGGGTCTCGATCACAAAGCTTAACAATAAAGTACAACATGGACATCTTATACACAGGCATGTCATCTCACAGGGTGCCTAGGAAAGGTCGTCGTGCTCGGAACATTTGTCCGTTTGTTTTCTTCAACTATCAATAAACGGACAAATGTTACCAGCACGACGACCATTCCTAGGCACCCAGTGAGGTGTCATGCCGGTGTATTAGATGTCCATGTTGTAATACTTCCTCCACCTTCAGTTACATATATGTATATATATATATATATATATATATACATATATATATATATATATATATATACATATATGTATACATGTGTATACATGTATATATATATATATATATGTATATATGTATATATATATGTATATATAAAAGAACATAGCATAAGAATGAAGAAGACTGCAAAAGGCCATAAGGCCCACACTAAGTAGTCCCATGTCGATTACCACCTATGATCCACATTCATAAAATTGTCTAACCGTTTCTTAAAACAAGCAATAGTGTCAGTGACCACCCTATTGTTAAACCAATTCTTTTCTACTTCCTTCTTAAATCTAAAATTGTTCAATTTAAATTCATTACTGCAAGTCCTGCATTGTGCCTTAATATGATGACCTTCTTTGCATCAACTTTGTTAAAGCCTTTGATCTACTTGAATAACTCTATTAGATCAACCCGCACACTGCGTCTTTCCAGAGAGTGTAAGTTAAGGTGCCGAAGCCTCTCTTCGTAGGGTAGATTTCTGAGACCATATATCATTTTGGTCATTCTCCTCTGTACTAATTGTAGTGAATTGATGTCCATTCTATAAGACAGAGACCAACGCTATACCACATAGTCAAGGATAGGTGTAACTAACCCTAGAGTTTGATAATTACCTCTGCACTTCTATTCGTAACTGTTTTAGCAATAAAACCTTATGCTCTGTTAGCTTTATTCTGGTGCTAATGCTCTTTTTTCCAAGTCTCTCTCGCACTCAGTTTTCTCTAAATATGTGTTATCTAAGTTATATCTACTTTCGGGGTTGTGTAGCCCTACGCTTAACACGCTGCACTCTGAATTATTGAAGTCCATTTGCCATTTCACTGACTATGTATACAATTTAAGATCATCCAACAGAATCTCGGCGTCGTTTCCTGACCTAATTAGGCGTTCTATTTTAGTGTCGTCCACAAACTTACTAACATCACTATTAATCCCATTGTCCAAGTCGTTTTTCTACATAATGAATGATAAGGGAGCCAAAACCGAGCCCTGGGGAACTCCATTAGAAACACTCCCTCATTTGGATTTTACAGCATTTATGGTGTCCCACTGTTTTCCGTCACTGATCCAAGATCTAATTCATTTTAACACTTTTCCTTCTATGCCATAGGCTTTTCTTTTATTCAGTAGTCTCTGGTGGGGCACCTTCTCGATCGCTTTGCTAAAGTCAAAGTAGATAACATCGTAACTTACTCGAATTCTACAACACAGTTATCTAACTAACTTACTCGAATTCTACAACACAGTTATCGAATTCTACAACACAGTTATCTCGAATTATGACAAAAGAAACAATGTAGATTTAGTATATCTAGACTTTGCAAAAGCTTTTGATACCGTCCCACACGAAAGACTACTTACTAAATTAGCTTTGCATGGAATAAGTGGTAGCCTATTAGGTTGGACTAGTAATTGGTTGAATGGTCGAAAACAGAGAGTTGTTTTAAATGGAAAAACTTCTGGATGGAAAAGTGTTGCAAGTGGAGTTCCTCAGGGTTCCGTTCTTGGGCCACTTCTATTCATAGTATATATAAATGATATAGACCATGGACTAAAATCTACTGTTTCCAAATTTGCTGATGATACAAAACTGTGCGGAGTGGCAAATGATCACTCAAACCAATTAGATATTCAAGTAGATTTAGATAAATTACAGCAATGGTCTGAAAAGTGGCTAATGAAATTTAACACAAGTAAATGCAAGGTAATGCACATAGGTAAAAATAACAGTAAGTACGATTACAAGTTATTTGGTAATTCGTTAACAAAAGTGGATAGTGAAAAAGATCTCGGCGTAATTATCAGTAACGACCTCAAATCATCCAAGCAGTGTATTTCAGCCTCTGAGAAAGCAAATAAGATTCTGGGACTGATTGCGCGATCTTTTGATTTCAAAAGTCCATCACTCATTAACAAGCTATATAAATCGTTAGTTCGTCCACATTTGGAATATGCTGTTTCTGTATGGTCACCGAATCTCATTAAAGACATTGACAGACTGGAAAAAGTACAACGGCGAGCCACAAAACTGATTCCAAATATCAAAAATAAATCATACGAAAATCGACTAAAGCACATGAATCTGTTTTCCCTAAAAAAGCGTAGACTCAGAGGTGACTTGATACAGGTCTTTAAGATTTTAAAGGGAATTGACAACATCAAAAGTGACCAAATTTTCACATTGAATGAGAATCAGACAAGAAACAATGGTCTCAAACTATCCGGAAATAGATTCAATTTAGAAGTAGGTAGAAACAACTTTGCCAACCGTGTAGTAAATGAATGGAATAAACTTCCTGCACAGGTAGTGCAATACTTTTTTCAGTTTCTTTGTCGAGCCACTTTGGGCGAGCCTGATTTGGGGGACGTCTGTCCTTAAAAGGAATGTAAGTTTGAATCATCTTAGTGAGCGTATTTTGAAATATTTCCCACATCTGATCTACAGGTCTTTCGTTTAATTTTGCCTCCCAATCTGTAAGTTGAAGCTCCTGGCGTAGTCCTATGAACTGAGCTTTACTGAAATCGGGTATTTTAGAAACACAAGTATCTATTCTAAAATTGTTTAGGCGTTTAAATCTAACTAGGTTGTGACCGCTATTTGCAACAGATTCACCGACTTCTACATCAGTTACCATGCTTTCGCGTCTAGTGATCAAAAGATCGAGTAAGTTTCCATATCTTGTGGGCTCTTTTACATGCTGAATTAAGTAATTGTCACCAAGAAAATTAAACAAGCGACTACCTATATGGCCATGTTCAAGGGCCACAAACTATCATATGCATCCTGTTTCACTTTCTCTAAAACACAAGCATGAACATTGTTTTTAACGTACAATAGAACACCCCCACCTTTCTTGTGGTTTCTATCCTGATGAAAGTGTTTAAATCCCGCAATATTAAATTCAGCTTCGAACTCTGTACCATTTAACCATGTCTCAGTTATTCCTATCATATCGAGATTTTCGCTTCTGACATACGCCTGTATTTCTTGAATTTTTTTTCTAATACTACGAGTACATGGTTTTAAGAAACTCGTGATTATTTCTTTTTGACACATTTTGAATTTCAATATCATGTCTTACATTATCATTTTGTTTTTCATTTATACCTTGCTCTATATTATATTTTTGGTCCTTTATTGACGTTCAATTCCTCATTAACATTTCTCCCATCAAAATTAACATTTCCCCCATCACGTCACCGTGATTCACGCCGGCCTCCCGTCGTTCGGTGACATTATGTCCGGCATCCCTTTCTATAATTATATTTTGTCCTCCAGTGACATTATATCCTACCGTGACATTTTTTCCTCCACTATAATTTTATTACATCCCATCATGATCTTTTGTCTTCCACTGTCATTACATCCTACCATGATATTTTGGCCTTCATTGACATTCTGTCCGGTATCCCTTCCTAAAATTATATTTTGTCCTTCACTGACATTATATCCTACTGTGATATTTTCTCCTCCATTATCATTACATCATCATTATCATTACATTATCCTATCGTGATATTTAGTTCCCCACTATTATTACTTCCCATCGTGATCTTTTGTCCTCCACTGTCATTACATCCCATTGAGACATTTTGTCCTATGACATTACATCCTAATGTGACATTTCGTCCTCTAGCGACATTATATCCACTGTCATTACATCCTATCATGATATTTTGGCCTTCATGGACATTCTGTCCGGTATCCCTTCCTAAAATTATGTTTTGTCCTTTACTGACATTATATCCTACCGTGATATTTTCCCCTCCATTATCATTACATCCTATCGTGATATTTTGTTCTCCACTATCATTACTTCCCATCGTGATATTTTGTCCTCCACTGTGATTACATTCCATTGGGACATTTTGTCCTATGACATTACATCCTAATGTGACATTTCGTCCTCTAGCGACATTATATCCAAAAATTATATTTTGTCCTATACTGGCACATTGTTCTACATTAATGCTATACTCTACACTGTTTTCCCAAGTACATTCTATTCCCCCTTCCCTTTGGGCTTATACCCTAAAAAAGGAGCTAATTCATTACAAACTCCCACAATGAGGTTTGTAAGAACATCTTTGCCTCTGCGGGTAAGGTGGATCCCATCAGAAGCGTAAAGGTCATGGCGTCTAGAAAAGAGATACCAAGGATCAAGAAAGTGGTATCCCAATTGTGTGCACAACTGCGATATCCTATCATTGATCCCTATGG
>NC_134801.1:8494364-8496864 GCF_046742065.1 Oratosquilla oratoria
ACGTTGTCGTTGTCGTTGTTGTAGTCGTTGTCGTTGTCTTTGTTGTTGTCGTTGTCGTTGTCGTTATCGTTGTCGTTGTCGTTGTCGTTGTCATCGTCGTTGTCATTGTCGTTGTCGTTACCGTTGTCGTTGTCGTTATCGCTATCGTTGTCGTTGTCGTTGTTGTTGCTGTTATCGTTGTCGTTGTCGTTGTCGTTGTCAATGTCACTTTCGTTGTTGTTGTCGTTATCTTCGTTGTCGTTGTCTTTGTTGTCGTTGTCGTTGTCGTTGTCGTTGTCGTTGTCGTTGTCGTTGTCACTTTCGTTGTTGTTGTCGTTATCTTCGTTGTCGTTGTCTTTGTTGTCGTTGTCGTTGTCGTTGTCGTTGTCGTTGTCGTTGTCGTTGTCGTTGTTGTAGTCGTTGTCGTTGTCTTTGTTGTTGTCGTTGTCGTTGTCGTTGTCGTTGTCGTTGTCGTTGTCGTTGTCGTTGTCGTTGTCGTTGTCGTTGTTGTAGTCGTTGTCGTTGTCGTTGTCTTTGTTGTTGTCGTTGTCGTTATCGTTGTCGTTGTCGTTGTCATTGTCGTTGTCGTTGTCGTTGTCGTTGTCATCGTCGTTGTCATTGTCGTTGTCGTTGTCGTTGCCGTTGTCGTTGTCGTTGTTGTTGCTGTTATCGTTGTCGTTGTCGTTGTCGTTGTCAATGTCACTTTCGTTGTTGTTGTCGTTATCTTCGTTGTCGTTGTCTTTGTTGTCGTTGTCCTCGCTGTCGGTGTTGTTGTCGTTGTCGTTGTCGTTGTCGTTGACGTTGTCGTTGTCGTTGTTGTAGTCGTTGTCGTTGTCTTTGTTGTTGTCGATGTCGTTGTCGTTGTCGTTATCGTTGTCGTTGTCGTTGTCGTTGTTGTTGTTGTTGGCATTGTCGTCGTCGTCGTCGTCGTTGTCGTCGTTCTTAGCGTTGTCGTTGTTGTTGTTGGAATTGTCGTCGTCGTCGTTGTCGTCGTTCTTAGCGTTGGCATTGTCGTCGTCGTCGTCGTCGTTGTCGTCGTTCTTAGCGTTGTCATTGTCGTTATTTTTGTCATTGCCTATATCGACATCATCGTTAGCGATCATCCGTCGAAGCAGTGGGGATGTGAAATCCCTGCGTCCTTGTAACAATTGCTTTGTCCGATTCCATCCCTCTTGTTTGTTTTGCTTCGTCCCCTTTTATCGTCACTCTCTTCGCATTTTTCCACCATTTCTTCTTTCTCTCTGCTCGTTTTCTTTAATCTATTTCTTCTTCTTTTTCTTCTTCTTCTTCTTCTTCTTCTTCTTCTTCTTCTTCTTCTTCTTCTTCTTCTTCTTCTTCTTCTTCTTCTTCTTCTTCTTCTTCTTCTTCTTCTTCTTCTTCTTCTTCTTCTTCTTCTTCTTCTTCTTCTTCTTCTTCTTCTTCTTCTTCTCTATCTTCTTCTTCTTCTTCTTTTTCATCTTCTTCTCTATCTTCTTTTTCTTCTTCTTCTTCTTCTTCTTCTTCTTCTTCTTCTTCTTCTTCTTCTTTTCCTTCTTCTTCTTCTTCTTCTCTTTCTTCCATCTTCATGTTCGTTGTTTCCTCTTCAGCCGTTAGGTTTCATTGGCGCAGTTGGCGTCTTGACTCTTTATCTCTTTTTCACTTTCTCTCTCATTCCCCTCTTCTTCATCAACCTCCATCAATCCTTCCTACGTTTCCAGTTCCCTCCTTTCTTATTCTATCTTCTCTTTATATTTTCCATTCTATCAATCTCCATTCTTTCTCACGGTTCCCTTTGTTCGACGCTGCATGCCTTCCCCATTTCCTCCTCATCCTCTTCTTCCTCCTCTCTCTTTTTCTCCCCCCCCCTCTCCTTTTCTAATTATATTATTATCCTTCACCTTTCTTCTTTACTCATTTTCCTCTTCCTCTTCCTACTATCACTTTTCATACTTCTACTCCTATCCTCCTCCTACTTTTGCTCTTCCTTTTTCTCTTTTTTTTCCCATTTTCTTTCACTTCCTGTTTCTCATCTTCCATTTCCTCTCCCTCTTCCTCCTACTCATCCTTCCCTCTTCCTCTTCCTCTTCCTCTCCCTCTCCCTTTTCCACTTTCTCTTCCTCTTCCTCCTACTCATCCTTCCCTCTTCCTCTTCCTCTTCCTCTCCCTCTCCTTTTTCCACTTTCTCTTCCTCTTCCTCTCCCTCTTCCTCTTCCTCTTCCTCTTCCTCTTCCTCTTCCTCTTCCTCTTCCTCTTCCTCTCCCTCTCCCTTTTCCATTTTTACTTCCTTTTCCTCCTCATCTCCCTCTTCCTCTTCCTCTTCCTCTTCCTCTTCCTCTTCCTCTTCCTCTTCTTCTTCCTCTTCCTTTTCCTTTTCCTCTTCCCGTTCCTCTTCCTCTTCGTCTTCCTCTCCCTCTTCATCTTCGTCTTCCTCTTCCTCTTTCTCTTCGTCTTCCTCTTCCTCTTCCTCTTCCTCTTCCTCTTCCTCCTCCATTTCTTCTCCCTTTCCCTTTCACTCTCCCTCTTTTTCTCCTACCTCTCCCTT
>NC_134801.1:8501864-8504364 GCF_046742065.1 Oratosquilla oratoria
CCTTAGTCAGATGAAGAGTATTATGGATTCTTTTGAAAATATTATTAAAATTTGCTACTTTGACCTTAACATAATCACTGAAGTTTAAATGGGAGGTAATTTTGAAACAAGGAAGTCATATGAGAACCTTTTGTCCGAGCCAAAGAGGACAAAATGAGGTGAATCCTATATTGACTTACTCATGAAACTACTTATGCAAACTTGAATCATGGGAACATGTTCATCCTAAGAAGGGTGAAGATCAGAAGTAAAGTGTCGAAGAACACTGAGAATTTTTCTTTTCTGGCGTTCAACTAAGCCATTTGAACTAGGGTGATAAGCAGTGGTATTGCGTTATTTAATTAAAAGTAATTACAAATGTGCAAAAGAATCACATTGTTGAACTCAGTCCCGTTGTCAGAAATCAGAGTTTTGGCTGTAGTGAAAGAGCATATGAGTTTGTCAATAAGGGTCTTTGCCACATGTTGTGCTGTTTTGTCTGTTAGGGGGGGAAAAATACACAATCATGAAAAAATGGTCGACACAAAGAAGTGTTGGTTTCCGTTTTGTGTAAGTGGTGCCTTAAGGATTTAAGTGCGACTGTGTATAAATTATTTACAAGGGGTAGGGTAAGCTCAGAATGGAAAAGGACAGCTTTTTCACCATGGTCTTTGGATCACGTGTTGAACTCGTGATCGACAGCTAATTCCCTCCCGGAAGAGAGGTCAGAGCTCCTATGACCGATCTATGGGTAATGCTGTGAGCCTACACGCACACACACCCAACTCCCCACCCACGAGAGTTGGAGTAAAGACTCGAAGCGCAGCGATACTGAAATTATTTCAGCCCTGGGCAGGATCCGAACCCGGACCGCCGTAGTGACAGTCGGGGACTCTAACAACCGTACGACCGCTTATATGACTTTTGTGAGTCGTACATGAGTGACAAGTATCAATGTGGAAGTGTATATCCTTCCTCATAGTTAACCAGAAGTAGTGCAATCTGGCTTGCGTAATGCATAGCTCCTTGCCAGGGTGTGCGGCAATGGGAAAATCGTGTAGGAGTTTCAGAACTTCCGGAATGAGGTCCGTAGGCCTACGAAGTGAAAAACTGACCGGTTGAGTTCATGTTTTTCGTTAGTGTTATTTTGTGATGCAGTATGTAATCAACTAACGTGTAATTGTCGATATTGGAAGAGAAATTTTCTGTGTCAATTGTGTCTGCAGATTCGAGGAAGTATATTTTGGAAAGAAATTAAAAGAGAAAGAGGAGGCGAATCAAGTAGAGAAGAAAAGGTAAAAGGTGCAGATCGAGAGATGATAATGGAAGAGAAGGCAGTGAGAGGAAGGTGGGCAGAGTATTTTAGGGAGTTGCTAAATGTGAAGGAGGATAGGGAGGTAAAAGTAGTTGCAGTGGGAAATGCTAAGAAAATGACCGTGATTAGTGAGGAAAATGGAGGAGAAATAGGGAAAGATGAAGTGAAAGCAGTTGTTAAGATAATGGGAGCAGGTAAGACACCTGGGTTGGATGGATGCCATGCAGAATGTCTGAAGAAAGGAGGTATAGTTATGGTGGACTGGCTGGTGAGGTTATTTAATGTTTGTTTAAGAGAGGGTAGAGTGCCGGAGGACTGGAGGAGTGCCTGTATAGTTCCGCTTTACGAGGGAAAGGGGAACCAGTGTGAGTGTAGTAGTTTCAAAGGGATCAGCTTGTTGAGTGTAATTGGGAAGGCTTATGGGAGGGTATTGATTGAGAGGATTAGGAGAGGAACAGAGGGAGTAATTGGTGAGGAACAGTGTGGACAGTGTAGATCAGATTTTTGTGGTGAGACAGATATGTGAGAAAGCTATAAGAAAAGGTAAGGATGTGTTTTGGGCTTTTATGGATCTGGAAAAGGCTTACGACAGGGTAGACAGGAAGGCACTGTGGGAGGTACTGCAGATATATGGGATAGGAGGAAAGCTGTTAAAAGCAGTCAAGAGTTTTTACGAGAGTAGTAGAGCTTGTGTTAGGACTGGAAATGGAGAGAGTGAATGGTTTGAGGTAAAGGTGGGACTTCGTCAGGGATGTGTTATGTCGCCCTGGCTGTTCAATCTATACATGGATGGGATGGTGCGAGAGGTGAATGCAAGGGTAGTGGGTCAGGGGTTGGAAATGGTTAAAGAAAACGGAGAAAAGTGGGAAATAAATCAGTTGTTGTTTGCTGACGACACTGCGCTTGTAGCAGAATCAGAGGAGGGATTGAGGAAGTTAGCGGCAGAGTTTGAGAAGGTGTGTGAAAGAAGGAAGCTGAAGATAAATGTGGGCAAAAGTAAGGTGATGAGATGTACAAGGGGAGAGAGTGACAGCAGGCTGGAAGAGAGCATTAAGGGTGAGAGACTGGAGGAAGTGGATAGTTCTAGATACTTGGGTGCGAATGTGGCAGGAAAGGGAGGAGTGGAGGTGGTGGTAGAATGTAGATTGAGAGAAGAGAGTAAATGCCTTAGTGGATTAAAAAGTGTAATGAGAAATAGACATTTGG
>NC_134801.1:8506864-8521864 GCF_046742065.1 Oratosquilla oratoria
GATAGAGAAAGAGAGGTAGGGGAGGAGGTCACTGAATACTAGGAAAGGTTAAGGAGAAGGTGGACCAAATGTCTGGGTAATGTTATGGATAAGATGGAACAATTGGCTAGGTAAAGGAAATTAGCTCACAACCGAGGAACAAAAAGAAGAAAATAAGAAGGGTGAGCAATTGTCTACTGAGGGTGGACAATGACTTTGAGGAAAAAAATGGGAATTTGGAGGGCGACTAGGGATAGCTTAAAATTTTGTTGGCAATGGGTATTCAAGGAATTAGGTCAGGTGAGATATTGAACATGTCCATATTTTGTTCAATTGTGTTGATCTCTTATATGATGGCTGCTTCCAAATAATTTCTACACATCTTGTCGGGTTCATGTACCCGAAGTTCTGCATTATCCCAGTCCATCAAGTGGTTGCTACTGTTCCTGTGTGCAACGTACGCGTTGGTGGTAATCATGGCAGACATTATATCGGTGTTCTCGTATCCGTGTTTTTTTGTATCGCGTGATGTTCCCCCAATGTAAGACTTTTTACATCTCGAACACGGAATCCAATAAACACTGGCGTTTTGCCGATTTTTATTCTCATCTTCGGGATACCTTTAATTGCCCTTCTGGTCTGGCACACTACCTTCAAGTTAAGTTATTAGTTTTTGAAATACGAGTCAGGTAGTTGGTGGCATCGCTGGTTAATCTTAATGACTTTTTCCTGCATTTATCTCCAAGGATATCTGGAAATTTTCATTTTAATAAAGTTTCCCTGATATACCAGCACTCTTCTTCTTTCTTCACTGCATATTCTGAGTGCCCTAAGGAAGAAGTCTATCACTATTCCTTTCTTGACTCTGATGTCATGGTGGGAGTAGAAATTAATTAAATCATTTCTGTCAGTGAGTTTTCTGTATACTTTAAATTTCAGCTGGTTACCATGCTTTGAGATGTGTGTGTCTAAGAATGGAATTCAATAATTAATTTCATTTTTTAGGGAAAACCGAATGGTGGGCTCTACCTCGTTCAATGTAGTTTGGAAAAGATATCCTACTCCATCACACCCAGGCGATTCAACCTTCATCGCTTCCAAACTATATTGAACGAGTGAAAGGTAAAAACTTTAGTATCTGACACCGTGACCTGACATGACACCATCAGCACTTGTTTTGTTACTGGTAACTGATATAATTTTAATATAGTATTACTTCTACTCAATGCAAATGCATGTCTCAATATGTGGCAGAAATATTTAGGACTGCCTTAATTATTGTAGACAAATTTACATTTGCAGCCACTAACTACCAAAGAACAGTTTTCTCAGACCTTCGCAAGAAGCACAAGTCTGTAGCCCTTCAAGTGAAGCATCCAAACCTTCAGTTCCCAAGTATGTATTGCATCAGTAGGTGAGTGACTAATTATAGAGCATATTTTCAAATATGAGTAAATTCAAGAGAAACGATGTATTCAGTGTTACAGAATTGATATAGTGTCAATCATCTCTTGCAAATCCAGATTTAATGGGGGTTTGCCCTGAAAAGGAGTTATTTACCTGTATGTACATCAAAGTAAAATGTCATATTTTACTCTGATGTACATGCAGGTAAATAATTCCTTTTCAGGGCAACTTACTTTTATTTTTCATTTAGATTGATCTAAGTTACATATTTTCTTATAGTTACACAGACTGAGAACCTGCAAGACCTGGGAGACCAAACATAAAGAAAAGTTTGTCAGAATAATGGTGATAATAATCCACCGAGTGTTTCAGAATATGACGAGGACATTCATGATACAAATGACGAGAATATGGAAGCGTTAATTTTTTTTTTTTTTTTTTTTTTTTTTTTTTTTTTTTTTTTTGTAACCCTGAGTAGGAAAATTATGCCACATAACCTGTTGGCAGCATTTTTATGCTTATAGATAGTCATGAATTTTCAGAAAATTCCTTGAATTCATGGATTTTAGCTGTAGATCTGTTGTTCAAAAGTGCATAGATTTGGTCAAAAATGTCTTAGAATTATACTTTTGTAGACGGGGTTAGACTTTTCAGGAACGTTTCTAGCTTTTTCAAGGATTTCTTTTCATGCCATTTATTTTTAGAATACAAGTGCGTTTTAGAAAGTTTATCTGTGGACTTGAATACTTTATTTCCTGATTACTGACTGAGGGTCTAATCAAGGAAAGAAAGTACTTGGTCTTTCAGAGTAAGTTGATGAAGCTTTTTGCTATTTGTTCTGCCTGCTCATAATTTTCTAGAAACCAATTGACAACGATGGGAACTTTACTTAAAACTGAAATGTATAGATAAGGAATGTTGACTCTAAAGGTATGTTCCATTTATCACTTCTCATGGAAATCAGTCCAAACTAGTATTTCAGCAGACATTCACTTTGACCTCAACAGTTATTTTGGTGAACACTACAGATGTGATCAAAGTTACAGTAAGGTAAGTGCCCTTACATAAATGAAATCTGTCGTAATCAATCTTAACTTAGTAAAACCTCAACCTTCATTACAATGTTTTATTTACAAAATTTGGCAGAGTCAAGCATCCATCAGGAACAGTCCTATCGGGAATATTCTGTTGCCAGGTGCCATCTTTGCTGAGGCAACTGCTGTAAAAGTGATAAAAGTGGTCAACAATATTGGATGTGCCATCTACCATCCAAACACATTTTGTCACCAATGACTGTACCCATTTGCCTGCAATTGAAAAATGCTAGAAAACAAACCAGAAGATAATAGAACTGGTGCACGATTCACTTTTTTTAGAGAGAGAGAGAGAGAGAGAGAGAGAGAGAGAGAGAGAGAGAGAGAGAGAGAGAGAGAGAGAGAGAGAGAGATGGTTGATCAGACAGCCCAAGGCACTGTGCAAAATATGGTTCATATTCACTCCTGGAGTTAAATTTAAACAAGATTTTGGATGTGCAACTCGTGCAGGTAAATATGATTTTTGGGTTCATTTACTTTATGTAGAGCATATGGAAACATCAATGTTACCAAATAAAGCTTAGCTTAGTACTGGGAACGCTCCTCCAAGAATTGGCCATCAAATATTGCATGGTCTATCTATATACCAATGGCTTTTTTCCCATTGTAAGGGAGGTTGCCAAGTCAAAGGCGCGTATCTACCCCCACCCGTTCCACTCCCATCCACCACACTTTCCTCCTGATCTTAGCTCCTCGTGGATGATGGATCATCCCTGCATCTCGCCCACTACCCTGGGTCAGAAGCAAAATAACAAGACACAGTATATCCAGAGCAAGGCCGCCTCACTTAATCAGTGACGCCTCCCCTCTCTTCTTCATGCAGAAAAAGAGAAGACGGGGAGAAATCCCTTCGGGCTGCGTCAAAATATCATTCACACATAAGCACCCCCTACTCCCTATCCCTTCCTTGCATCATAGTACCATCTATACACAGCCATTCTTCACACATCCCTTTTTTTTCTCCCTTCCTTGTTAAACAGACATTCCCCTCTTGCTCAATGCCCCCTTCACCTCATCCACCCATCCATGTTGCATCATACCATTGCATAAAGCTGTTCATTACTGTGCTTTCATGTTTGGTGCATATTTTGTGTACATTTTGTTCCTATTTCTTGCAGTCAAATGAAGTAAAGTCCAGCGTACACATGGTGAAAAAGGGCCTAATCCGTTTCTCCAGAGTGTCGGTATCCATGCACACCAGATCGTAACTGATCGCCACGTGCAAGTAAAGAAAATCTGCAAGACATCGATCATTGCTATGATGTTTGGCATTTAGCTAAAAGTAATTGTAAAGTGCGCAGTCAACCAAATGTTGATAAAAAGGAAACTGGCATTTTCCTCTAAATCCCTAAGCAACATTTCAGATTAATAGGTATTTATTAGTAATGTAGTGATGCAGGAAAAGTTAAACAAGGGAGCTTCGCCCAAGAGTTTATAACTGTGCTTTATAAGTGTGCTTTTCTAGTGACCAGCCTCCACTGACTCGCCGATCGCAGGTAGAACCAGGCGAAGTTCGTCCCCTTGGTGCGAACTTGGCGCGTGGTTCTTTACAGAAATGAATATATAATTGAAATTCAACCAATTAATTTATGTATTTTAAGTGCACATATCTTTATACAGTGTATTTGTTTATAAAAGAAGTCAAACTATGTGTAAATGTTCAATCCAACAAATCAGTCATAAATGCAGTAGTTTTTTTCAGAATATTTAAGCAAGTTAATGACTGATAGTGTGATGAAACGTTCTGAACACTTTCTGCCACAGAATGAAAGTGGACATACACCTGCAATTCTATATCACGATTATGTTCACTCTGACAAGTCTGAGGTTATGAATAGATTCACATACTACAGGCGCTGCAAAGAAGTCCAAGCTTGAATTACTCCAAGGTCGGATTCTTGAATCCAACATGATAACCTACTGTAGGAAATTCAGTCCTGATTTTTTCCTAAGGCACATTCTGACAGAGGTACAAGATTTCTCTTTCCAATAATCTTCCAGCACCACCTTACTAAATGTTTGCATGCTGCATAGCGATATTTCCTGCAATAAAGCAGGTGTTCTGTATCAAGTCACAATACAATTTGTTTTCTTGTAAACCTGTTAGATTTGAAACATATACTTGCGTTTCCTTCAAAATCTTTAGAATGACTAAAATACTATAAATATTTTCATGACTTATGATAACATGTAGATCTGTAAATAATATATGATTTAGTGAGAGTAAAATGATATTAACAAGAAAGCAGTTTTGTAAGCATAGCTGTGGTACTCACCCATTTGCCTCACCTTCAACTTGCTGATTATAGTAGACTCTGAAGTACATACATACATATACCGAAAATCAAAGGCATAGAAACCACTCCCACCCATTCCATCCCCTACGTACTTCACTCCCCTCTACACTCTTCCCTCCCTCTTATCTTGACACATCCTGGATGACGGGTCATCCCTGCACCTTGTCCATTACCCTGGGTCAGAAGCAGTGTCGCAAGACACAGCACATCCACAGCAATGCAACTTCATTAAATCGGCGACACCCCCTCTCCGTCCCCACATGCAGGAAAGGAGAAGACGGGGAGAAATCCCTTAGGGCTGCGTCAATTTATTTCTTATACATACTCCCTCACCTCCCATCCCCCACCCACTCCCCCTCATGCATCACACCATCCATGTATACACAACCCTTCTCCATTCACCCCTATCTTCTATCCTCTCCCGTTCTTCCTCAACAGACATTCCCCTCTTTCCCAATACCCCTTTTACCTGATCCATCCATCTCATCCTAGGTCGCTCCCTCATGTTCACTCCTTCCACCTCTGCCTTCCATACCTTTTTTACTAATCTTTCTTCACTCAGTCTTTCCATATATCCACACCATCCCAATACTCTTTCATTAGCCCTATCTCCAACTGCCTTTCCATCCCTGTTCTCCTCCTCACCTCCTCATTTCTCACTCTATCTAGCCTAGTAACCTCTATCATACTTCTCAGGCATTTCATATCAAACATATTAAAACACCTCTCTTTCTCCTGTTCCATATTTCTGCCCATACAGTGCTGTCGGCACAATCACTCCTTCATACAATCTCCTCGTAGCATTCATTCCCAAATTTCTATTTCTCATTACAATTTTTAATCCACCAAGGCATTTACTCGCTTCCTTCAGTCTATATTCTATCTCCACCCCAACTCCTCCCTTTCCTGCCACATTCGTACCCAAGTATCTAAAACTATCCACTTCCTCCAGTCTCTCTCCCTTAGTACTCAATTCCAATCTGCTATCACTTTCTCCCCGTGTACATCTCACCACCTTCCTTTTACCCACATTTATTTTCAATTTCCTTCATTCGCATACCCTCCCAAACTCTGTCACTAACTTCTTCAATCCCTCTTCTGATCCTACTACAAGCGCAGTGTCATCAGTAAACAACAGGTGGCTTATCTCCCACTTTTCTCTATTTTCTTTAACTATCTCCAATTTCTGACCCACTACCCTTGCATTCTGCTCTCGCACCACCCCATCCATGTATACATTGAACAGCCAGGGCGACATAACACATCCCTGACGGAGCCCCAACTTTATCTCAAACCACTCACTCTCTCCATTTCTAATCGTAATACAAGCTCTATTACTCTCGTAAAAACTCTTGACTGCTCTTAACAGCTTTCCTCGCATGCTATATATCTGCAACACCTCCCACAGTGCCTTCCTGTCTACCCTGTCGTAAGCCTTTTCCAGATCCATTAAAGCCTAAAACACATCCTTACCTTTTCCTATACCTTTCTCACATATCTGTCTTACCACAAAAAATTGGTCTACACAACTCCTACCTGTCCTAAACCCACACTGTTACTCACCAATTACTCCCTCTCTTCCTCTCCTAATCCTTTCAATCAAGACCTATCTATAAGCCTTCCCATCCACACTTAACAAGGTGATCCTTCTGAAACTACTACACTCACACATGCCCCCTTTTCCCTTGTAAAGTGGAACTATACATGCACTCCTCCAGTCCTCCAGCACTAAAACCTCTCTTAAGCAAACATTAAATAACCTCACCAGCCAGTCCACCATCACTGTACCTCTTTTTTTCCAGACATTCTGCATGACATTCATCCATCTTAACAGTTACCTTCACTTCATATTTCCTTATTTCTCCTCCATTTTTCTCACTCATTACGGTAATTTTCTTAGCGCTTCCCACTGCATCTACCTTTCCTTCCCTATCCTCCTTCACATTTAGCAACTCCCAAAAATACTCTGCCCACCTTCCTCTCACTTCCTTCTTTTCCATTACCATCTCTCCATCTGCAATTTTTTACCTCCTCTTCCTCTCTTAATTTCTTTCCAAATGTTTTTTTTTATTACTTTCAATTTTTTTTCATACTCTTACCCCATTTCACATCTGCTCTCTTCTTTCCCTCCTTTATCTTATGCTTTACTTCTCTTCTCTTTACTTTGTACTTCTTATATAATTCCCTCGTCCTATTTTGTAACCAATCTATGAAAGCCTGATTCTTCTCTTCTACATCCTTCTTTGTTTCCTTATCCCACCACTCATTACCCTTCCTTCTGTTTCCTATCATCCTTCTTGTTACACACACCATCTTTGCATTGCATTTTTTACCTCCTCTTCCTCTCTTAATTTCTTTCCAAATAATTTTTATTACTTTCAAAATTTTGTCATACTCTTACCCCATTTCACATCTGCTCTCCTTTTTTTCTCCTTTATCTTAGGCTTTACTTCTCTTGTCTTTACTTTGTACTTCTCATGTGATTCCCTCGTCCTATTTTGTAACCAATCTATGAAAGCCTGATTCTTCTCTTCTACACCCTTCTTTTTTCCTTATCCCACCACTCACTACCCTTCCTTCTATTTCATTCCATCCTTCTTGTTCCACACACCATCTTTGCACACCATGTGACTCCCTCCTTGAACCATCCCCATTCCTCCTCCACTCCTAATTATACTCTGTCCTTCTCTCCTTCCCACTCCTTTCTCAGCTTCTTCGTATACTCCTTCTCCTTTTCTTTCTCGTTTAAGCAGTTCACTCCAAGTACCTCACTACCTTCTGCCCTTTTCCTCTCTCTACATCTATCCTCCACTCTAAACTTACCTTCTACCAAAAATGATATGATATTCCCCCACTCTCTCTCCTTAGAATATGTACATCTTTAACTCCTCCTACTATACTCCTGGTTACCACTATACAGTCCATTAACGCTCCATCTACCACCCTTCTATTCACCACCCTCTGCCATGTGTACTTATGTTTGACTTTCTTCCTAAACACTGTATTTGCTATCATCAACTCTCTTTCGAGACACATCTCCACCGTCAACTCTCCACTACGGTTTTTTATCTGGAACTCCATACTTCTCGATCACTCCGTCTATTGGTTCATTTCCTACCCTAGCATTAAGGTCTCCCAATACAACTACATTGACATTTCTCCCTAATCCCTCTATGCACTCATGTAAATCCATCTCTACACTCTTCTCACTACCAGTCCCATATTCACTTACAAAAACCCACATCTCCCTTCCCAGCTTCACCTTCATTAACATTAACCTTGAAAAAAACTTCTTCCACTTCAATACACGCTTACCTATCTCTTCACTTACTAGTATAGCCACCCCTTCTCTCCCTCGTCCTTTCTTTACTCCTGAGAACCTCCCAATAACACTCCCAAACTCACACTCGCCCCTCCCTTTCAACTTAGTTTCACTTAATGCCAATACTTCCATCTTTCTTCTCACAAACATACTGCCTATCTCTTCCCTTTTACTCTCATCTGTACCACATCCACGCACATTAAAAGACCCAAACTTTAGGGTACTGGTTGGAAAACTCCTAGACCCTCTTATGCCTTTACTTTTTTTAGGAATGTCCCCTTTAGGTCTAGAGGTAGCAGAATTCCTAGTCAAGTTTTTTTTTTTTTTTTTTTTTTTTTTTTTTTTTTTTTTGTCTCCTCGTACGTCTCAAGTGGGAAGACTTGGTGGCAGCATTCTTTTTACCCACTCTAAAGTGATTGTAAATATTTTGTAGGACCAACACATCAATACAATTTGAATGAAATTCATGATGCTGTATAATAAACTTTATATTGCCCTCATGGGATTCATTATATTTTTCTATCTCCATTTTTATGGGTAGTTTCTCTGAACAACATATATTTTCATATTTTCTTCTGGTGTTTCGGACAACTCACAACATCCATACCATCACCTAAAGATATAATAAGTAAATTTACATTCAAATTAACTTACATAGGTTCTGCATTACATTAGTGCACATGAATATGCCACATTGGGTATCGCACTGCAGAAATATTGTGCATGGCCTACCAATCCAAACCTTCCTGCCTAGCCCCTTAGCCTAGCGTGAACACCCTACTCCCCTAACCTAGATCCCCAAACTAGTTCCGCACCCGACTAAAATTAGGTTACAGGCCAAAGTGGCAGGTGAACGAGACAAAGGAAGTACCACAATATTCATTTTGTAAACTGTGTGGTTTGTCCTATGGTAATAATCTTCATCAATACTGCATTGAATGCCCCATAGTAGCTGACTTAGTCCCCCATAAACTATGTCATTGATATATATAAATATTTCCTGATGACCATGTCATCCACATTTGAATCTGGACAGATTATGAATATTCATAAAATATGCAGCACTAATAATGAATTCATAACTGGGCGAACAGATAAGAAATCCATTAGACGTGTACACATTATGAAGACTTGTAAAATGTTGGGTTAGGTTCTTGCACACCTCCGTATCTTTCATGTCAGATTTTCCCACCTTCATCTGGCACTTTGATAATGTGTGCATATCTAATGTATTCGTTATATTTGCGCCCATATATGAATTCATTATTGGTGCTGCACATGTTGTGATATTCATAATCTCTGCGGATTTACAAAATGTGCGTGATAACCATTTAGATGCACTTCTACGTCACCAACAATTTGATGGATGCTGATTGTAATAGTCTATGTCATGATATTTCTGACAGCTAGATTTGAGTTTTGCTATCTAATTCACACTCCATATGTTATTACTATATTAACAGTACAATATATTATTGTAATAATCTTTTATTTTGTTATATTTCTGTTGGAAACTGCATGGTGTTCTTTATAGCTTTATTTTTTGTGTGTCAAGGTCACTTTAGCAATGCTGAATATTATTAACTATACCATATGTCTCATATGCTGTCATTAACTACATAATATGGGCATAACATCATTTCTGGTATTTCCTTCAAGCTCGATTGCTATTCCCTTGCCTCTATTGATTCGGACTTGTCTACGATATTCCACTTCAGTCAAACGACATGTATTGCGAGTCAAATATATAAAAAGCTACCTTTTGATGTACCAGGACTGCCGCTCACTGGGTTAATGAATTAATTATAATAAAAAAGTCTACCAATCTGTGTTATCCATCCTTTGCTCTAACCAGTCATTTTCGGGTTGATCAAAATCTGGAGACAAAATCTTCTTCATCAGAGATATTCAGGTTGAAATTTATATTCCGGGACTATGTCGTTTATTACCTGTGACTCGCTGTTGTCAGACATATTCGGGGGCTCAAGAGACGATGAGTTTTACTCAATGTCGCTGAAGTCTGTGTCACTATTTGACGAGGTTATGATAGCTTCTGTTGATACGCTTCGTGACGTCATCAGCAAAATACGACACTGTATGCTGTGTTTTAAAATGCAAACTAGCAGACTACAGATATTTTCAACCAAAAATCACTAAAAAAAAACTACTTCTGAAATAAGATATTTGTTTTCAACATAGTTCTCGTGAAAATAGATAACATTACGAAAGAAAAAAGGGCATGGTGCCCTTTTACCAAACTGTAGAGAAATACAGAGATGAAACAACAAAGTTGCTTAGAAACGGTTGACCACCCTTTGTATATCAAAGCTTGTGACATTGTTGCAACTGGAATATGACAGAGGAATGACTGACTCTATGCTGACGAAATGGATTCTCGGGATGCCTACCACTTTGAGGATCACAGACAAAAAGAGGAATACGAGTATTGTGATGTTGCTGACAACACAGGAGAGCAGCATGTAGATGTCAGGTAAGGGATAACGAAAGAAAAATACAAAGTTGTACATGAGCATGGTGGTTACCCTTTAACCATGCTGTAGAGAAATGCAAAGGGTTTAACATCAAAGTTGCTTTGAAACTTTGCACAAATCTTTGTATATCAAAGCTCGTGACACTGTTGCAAAATGTGGACTGCCACAGGGCAGAGGAATGACTGACTCTATGCCGACGAAATGGATTCTCGGGATGCCCACCACTTTGAAGATCTCAGAAAAAAACTAGGAATATTATGATATTGCATACAGTACAGGAAAGCAGCATGTAGAGGCCAGGAAAATTTGTATGTCAAGAGATAGCCATGGTCTTCAACATTTTGTGAAGTGGTTTTCATCGCATCCACTATTTGCAATTTTTTCGCATTATTTCAGTCAGTGTAGGTTGAACTGGGGATGTAGAAACTCATTCTCATAATGCTTTTGGAGTTGGAGTTAGTTTAATGTCAAATATTATTGGCAGCAACTTTGCAAAAGTCAAGTTTGAAAAAAAGAAAAGGGTCAAACCCATGGGAGCTGCCAAGACAAAAGTAAGATTCAGAGATGTTGTAAGCTCAATTGATCCTGAAATCTTATTTAGAAGAATTCCATTAACCAAGAATTCACAAGAACCATTTAAACAGAACTTGGGGAATGGATTAGATCCAAATAACATGTCACTCTTTGGTGAATCAAGAATGCGTAAAAGCAAGAAATTCATTCTGTATGAAGTATTTTTACCTCATAGTGGCAGTGGAGTTGATGAAAAAGCAGTTTATGTTGTTGGTGAAGGATTTCTTATTCATCAAATTATTTGGCATCAGGGAGAGATCTTTTCAACAACCATGAACAGGTACGCTGAATATGTAAGGAAGCACTTCAAAGACAATTTTATCATTGTCTTTGCTATGTATCCAGAAAAATTTTCACTTCACGATCCACTCCCTAAAAAAGATTTCCTTCACAAATAAAAAAAAATTCTGATGAAGATTTTTTTTCACAAAATATGAATTAATGGCTCTTTAACTGTCCTAATTCATACGCCCTGAAATAAAGTTAAAAACTAGATTTAATATAAGAGTTCAATTCAGTTCAATTAATATAAGAGTTCATTTTTCAGTAAAGCATACAAGATCATATTATGTAACTAGGGGTACGACTCAAAAATATGTAAACAATCTTTCACTTCTAGCGTCAAAACCAGGCACCGCAGCAGAAAAAGTACATATTTTTTGTAGACAATTTTATTTAGATTATTTTATAAATCGACCCATTATCCTCCAAAATGAGTCCTAAGTAGTATAATTACAAAATCCTATTTTTAGCCGGAATTTTTTCAAGATACCGGCCAAATTGCGGCTGTTGAGTTCAAAATGTATATATTATTAAATACCCTATTACAGAAAATAAAACTTATTACAGCTTTTCACAATTTATTTTCTTACTCGCCTGTTTTGAGCTTCTGTCGACTGGCCTATAAATACATATATGTATATATACATGCGTACACACACACACGCACACACACACACTCATATGTATATATATATATATATATATATATATATATATATATATATATATCGCTCATTCATTTCATCAATGACATAACTCAAAAATTGAAGATTTTGAGTTAGCTATACCACTGAATTTGCCATTTTCTATATTTATAACTCAGGAACTCGGAACTAGACCCGTGACTGATATATATATATATATATATATATATATATATATATATATATATATATATATATATATATATATGCTGGTACATTGTGACAAGTTGATGAAGGTGGAAATAGAAGCTACGGGTCTAGTTCCGAGTGTCTGAGTTTATTCCTGACCGGTTTCGCTCTATGCTTCTTCATTCCTCTGAAGAAGCATAGAGTGAAACTGGTCAGGAATAAACTCAGGAACTCGGAACTAGACCCATGACTTTTTTATTATTATTATTATTATTATTATTATTAGAGGGCAGGATAGATAAGATGGGGGAGAGGAAGGGAGGGGGGTTGGGGTTTAGTGGAAGGAAAGAATGAAATGGAAGGAAGATAAAGATATGATAGATGTGGGGCAGACCCACTTGCTCGGTTATTTTTATAGTCTTATGGACTGTATTTTTTTTTCACCTTCAGAGGTGATGGGTCTGTATCGGGAGCGCCCCGCACAGACTAGCCAAGTGCTTAGCCAAACCACTATCACAGAGGCTAGGCTCGATAAGTAATGCCCATTTAAAAAAAAACTCTGGAGATCTGATCACGAGGCTAAAGAATGTGGATCTTTCAGAAAAAGTAATGGCTAGCTATGATGTAACTGTGCCCTTTACGAATGTCGAGGTAGAAGGAGCGTTGGCAGTGGCAAAGAAGGTGGTAGACAGTTTGGATGAGGCTGATTTACCAGTGGGGAAAAGAGATTACTTGAAATTAGTGTCTCTATGTACGAAGTTTGGTCCTTTCATGTTCAACGGGAAAGAATACAGACAACACCGAGGACTTGCAATGGGTAGTCCTCTCAGTGCGGTTCTAGCTTCATTGTATATGGAAGTTTTAGAGACAGATTGTTTCATAAGGATAATGGGTAGAGACACGCTTTGGCTGAGGTATGTGGACGACGTCCTTACCATCGCTCCGAAAGAGGTACAATTAGATGACAAGTTGAGTAGATTGAATCATGTCGAACCAAACATCCAGTTTACTATCAAACACGAGACGGGTAATAGACTAGCTTTCTTGGATACGGTGATTTGGAGGAGAGGTAGTAAGATATCATTCTCTGTCCACAGGAAAAGCACCAATAAAGACGATGTGATTCATTTCTACTCAGCGCATAGCAACAAAATTAAAAACGGAGTGGTTATAGGATTTTTCTTAAGGGCGTACCGTATTTGTAGCGAAGAATTTTTAGAGGATGTAATCAAATATATTTTCAAAATATTCACTAAACTCAGATACCCGGAAGGACTTCTGCACAGATTGAGGAAGAAAGCAACGGTAATAATGAGAAGGAAGAAGGACGACTGGTCCGGAGAAGGCAGGGCGGGGTTTTTGTCCGTCCCCAACTCGAAGTACGC
Organism: Oratosquilla oratoria; assembly: GCF_046742065.1. NCBI lineage: Eukaryota > Metazoa > Arthropoda > Malacostraca > Stomatopoda > Squillidae > Oratosquilla > Oratosquilla oratoria. The sequence goes on from NC_134801.1 coordinate 8,520,529, forward strand.
GGAGGAGTTGGGACATATTCTCACAAAAGCGGGTGTGAGCGTTGCTTTCTCCACGGGTACAAAATTAGGAGAAGTTGTCAAGAATAGAAATAAATCAGAAAAGGATATAGAGAAGGGCGCGATTTACAATATACCATGTGGTGGTTGCCCGTTAGGATATTATGGAGAGACGGGAAGATCAGTGGAGCTACGGACATATGAGCACAAAAATGACGTCAGAGCTCACAGAACCTCCAACTCGCTAGTAGTTCATTTAGACCAATGTGTCATCTTCCAGATTGGAACAAGATAGAGGTGCTCCACAAAGGTCTAGAGAAAAAGAAAAGAAAAATAGTGGAGGCAGGAGCGGTAGGTACTCTGATTATCAAGGAGGTAAAAAGGACAATTGAGAACGGAGGGAGAAGTGACATGGTCGGAGTCACATGAAAAGGGTAGAGGACGGATGAGAGTATAGAGGGAGGGGAACACGGCATGGATGGATTATATAAGCTGTTAATTTTCTGATACTGTATGTACTTTGAGAATGTCCTGGTAAGGACGAAACGTCAGTGAATAAAACTCCAACTGTTCTCTGTGTTTAACTCACCACGCTTCCACTCATTTGTCTTCCATACTTCAATATATATATATATATATATATATATATATATATATATATATATATATATATACATATATATGTATATATGCATATATATATAATATACAATATATATATATATATATATATATATGTGTGTGTGTATTGTATAATATATATATATATATATATATATATATATATATATATATATATATATATCAAGGACTACTATTACATAGGACGTGCGCACCCAGATCCCTGGGTCCGCTAGCGGAGGCCATTGCTTTCTTTGTAACCTAACATTTTATATCGGGCAAATATATCAAAACTAGAAACCTAACTTTGTATATAGGACAAATATATCAACTATTGACTTATTCAATGCAATTTAAGTTAATATAAACTTTTATAGTCAAATAAGAAACTATTTTTAAGGCACTGTTATGCTTTCAAATGCCAATTTTAGCCGGACTTAACAGGTATTATTGTATGAGGTTAGTGGACACCAGGGTTGGCGATCTTTTTTTTTTTTTTCTTTTTTAAAAATGTAAAAAATCTATTTTTTTTAAATCAGATTTATTTGATTTAAATAGATTTTTTTGTAGATCTTAAATATTGTGGGATTGCTATCTGATATGCGATCTGATTGCTAAAGGACATTTTTAGCATATCAATATAAGGAGCAGTGTTATATAGACTTGCCACAAGTATACAAGGAACGGTATAAGCCGTATGTGAGGACGGTATGCTTAG
>NC_134801.1:8526864-8529364 GCF_046742065.1 Oratosquilla oratoria
GACTTCATATACAGACTGAGTGAAGCAACTACAAGTGTAATCAGTCCCAAAGCACTCGGCATTTTGGTAAACTCTACAGATTTCTAGGATCCTCCAGACAGTATTAACAATGATGTAATTGTTCTTTGTCACACTTCCGACAAACCTATACTAAATCCCTCGGTTTATGTTTCGTTTCTGAAACCAGGAACCAACAGTCCTCAACCTTCTAAATTTTTGTAAACACTGAAATTGCCATAAAGTACAACTATGTCCTGTGTCAATGGTCGATTATAGAGTCAAGTTTGAAACAGAATATATTAAGTCCATGCACTATGCAATAATGGAGACGAAGCTTAAAGTGTGGTTCAACCTCAGCAACATAATATGCTAATCACAGACGTACTTACTAAAATTAAATTAAAAAAAATATCTGTTTTTACTTAGAAAAAAGTCATCTTCGTCAATAATGAAAAATCAAAGCTGTTACAGGGACAAAGCATAAACATTAAACAGTGGCACTTTAGGTAACATATATTCTTTTGATTTTTTTTTCTGAGATGATTTTATTTAGTTGATGGGGTAATTCCTCCCCCCTCCCCCAAAGGGTTACCACATAATTTAATAAAATTCGGTGCTTCTTCGTTACCAAATGTGTCTCCCAGCTGAATAAAATTGTTTAATGGGAGACAGAAAAAATAACAACTAATGGAATTAAATCATCTTCGATTTGTCTCCTTAGCTGGATAGTGTTATTTTGTTTTATTTGTTTATTTATTTATTTATTTATTTATTTATTTATTTATTTATTTATTTATTTATTTATTTATTTATTTATTTATTTATTTATTTATTTATTTATTTGTTATTTATTTATTTATTTATTTATTTATTTATTTATTTATTTATTTATTTATTTATTTGTTTATTTATTTTTATTTATTTATTTATTTATTTATATTTATTTCTTTTTTGCGTAGCAACAGATGATTCTGTTCAGCTGCGAGGCTTCCACCAAACCAAGGATGATTAAAATGATCTTGAAGAATCTCTCTGATCCATCTGTTATAATACTTCCGGAGTGAAAAACCTAGGACTACCCCCATTCAACAATTTCGTCCCAATGATAGCATTTGGTTCTAGTATCTAATGATTTTATTCAGCCTTCAAGTGGACAGAGCCTCTTGTTAGAGAGTTTATCCCTAATCCTCTGGCCGATGAGGAGGGTTTACTTTGAAAAGTGTTTATACTCGCAGGAATGAATATGACAGACAACTCCTTTTTCCTGTAAAGGTTAAAAGGCGAAGGGATTTTCCTCGACGGAAAAGAACCGCCAGGTGACAAACAATAACTTTATACATATGAAGAAAGTGGACAATCCCCTAGAGCGAGTTTAAAGAGATGTATTTCAACCCTTGGATAGATTCAACTGATTAACAACATCCAATGAAATGTTTAATGAGGACGACCATGTTTTATGGGCTCACTGAGATAAGTTTTTAGGTCATATATCCTACTCAATTATATTATTTGTAAACGTAAAAATATCTAAATAAGGCATCCACCTTTGATAGGTTACAAATATCTTGATTAGGCCCATCAATTTGGCAAAAGATCTTAATACCAAACGATTTTATTTAGATGAAATGAGGTCACTTCGCTTAAAAAAAAGAATAACACTCGCACAACCGATTCAACTCGACGATATAATTTTTTATCAATATGGCTAAAGACTTTACTCTTCAGGGGAACTTCACATGAAATAAAGTTATAAGAACTGTTTTCATTTAATCTTTTAGTCCAATCGCTTGATTTTGCTTTGGTTATCGCTATACGATTTCATTCGCTGGAAAGATGCCCCGCAGACTTCTCGCAATTGGATGGTTTGATTATTCTTTAACCGTTTCTTTCATCGAAAGAGCGATCCTTGAATTCAGGGAGTTGAAACCATCTAAACGTTATGTTTTGGTGAAGTATTTTATATTTAACTTATTTCATTCGGTAGTGGGGAGTTCCTCTGGCCTGATGGGATTCAAACAAACTCAAATAGATTTGCAAGGGGATTAGTCTACTTTAAAGTCTCGGGGCGGAATGTGGTTTCAATCGATCGAGATTCCATTTTACCCCAAGTCCACCATTCAGCTGAATAAAGTTGCCTGACAGTTGGCCAGAACAAAATCTATAGGATTTACTAAGACAAAGGATTTAAAACGTTTTCGACTTACTCTTGTACTTTACTGGTTTTAGTTTATTTTCCCAACTGGAAAACGATTCTCTTCACTTCCCCTCCACTATTGGACTTGAGACGGGAAACGTATTTCTAGTTGGATACATCTCGAAACTCATATTTTTCTTTTATGCCTCTCCCCCTTCCTCCTTCTTTCCATCTTCCTCCTTCTTCTTTCCGCCTTCCCCCTTCCTCTTTCCTCCAGCATACTTCTTCCTTCCTTTTTCCTTCTTCCACCTTCTACCTTCCACTTTCCACGTTTCATTTCCCCCCTTCCACCTTCCTCCTTCCTTT
>NC_134801.1:8546864-8579364 GCF_046742065.1 Oratosquilla oratoria
TAGATGGTAGAACAAAATCCCAAAGTCCTTCTAAACCAATATCACATATTGTAACTCAGTCCTCAACATTTCCTGGGGATCTCTTTAAAGACTGCAAATCCTCTGGTGAAGTTGCTATAACGAAAGAAGGCCATTCTTCCCAATAACTGTTTTGAGGGACACTGGAGCAGCTCTATTAATTTCATTTAAAGATGTATTACATGAAGTTGTAAATAGGAGTTTTGGAGATAAAGTAGTTATCAGTGATTTGTCTACTGTCCAATCTGCAAGTCTAGCTAAAATATTACTTCAATGTAATCTTGTAAATAAGGAGGTAACGGTTGGCCTCAGAGAAAATTCAATGCCAATTTTTCAAGTTGAGCTCATACTAGGTAATGACCTTGCAGGTTCATTACAAGTACTTCCCTTAGAAATAGTCAAAACTCCATGTGACAAGATTCCTACAATATACATCCTGAAATTTTTCCCTATGTGCAGTAACTCGTTCCCAATCTGTTCCCTTAAACGAAAATACACCTGATGTTTTTATCTATCTACACAAATCATGTTACCTTCTAGCTTCATCAAAGCTCAAAAATCAAACTACTTTAAAACACTTCCATAGATTAGCAGAAGTTTCTAAGGATAATGTAGACAAATTCCATGGATTCTATTAACGACAAGGTATTCTCATGAGATGTACAAAGTCCCCTTTACACTTGGACGCTTGAACAGAGGTTCACCGAGTAGTTATACCTCGATCAATTAGATCCCAAATCATCGAAATAGCTCATGATGGTTCAGGTGGTCATGTGGGAGTTTGTAATACCTATAGCAAAATTTCATAACATTTCTTCTGACCCAATCTAAAAAAGAATATTAAAAGAATATGTTCAAATATGATACGTTTGTCAACTCGCAGACAAACCTAGTCGAAAGATCCCTAAAACCCCTTTACCTCCTATCCCTGTATCAGGGAACCCTTTTAATAGAATTATCATAGACATAGTGGGGCCATTGGCAAAAACAAAAACACAGGAAATGAATACATTTTAACTATAATGTGTCCATTTACGAGATTTTCCGAGGCTTTCCCTATCAAAAGGATGGGAACCCTTTTGATAAAATTATCATAGACATAGTGGGGCCATTGCCCAAAACAAAAAGGGAAATCAATACATTATAACTATAATGTGTCCACTTACGAGATTCCCCTATTAAATGGATGAATGCAAAAGACATCGCCAATACTCTTTTTTCACTCGAGTAAGTTTGCCCACAGAAATCCAGTATGACAAAGGGACAAATTTCACAAATAATCTGTTTGCCAGCGTGCTAAAAGAACTAGAGATAAAACAAACTCTCAACAGCTTATCACCCTGAGTCACAAGGAGCCCTCGAGCGTTTCCAAAAACTCTTAAAGCAATGCTACATAAATTTTGTAAGGATTACCTCTTATACTATTTACCATTAGAGAAACCACTCAGGAGTAACCATGGCATTCTCCCTTTGACCTCTTATATGGTCGACAAGTGAGAGGACCTCTTAAAATTTTAAAAATTTAGTGATACAAAGAGAGCCCTAACCACCCCAAATATACTGTAAATCAGTATTTAGATCAGTTAAAACACCGAATGAAGATAGTTTGAAAAATTGCTTTAGGGAACTATAGACTAGCTCTATCTAAAATGAAAGATCATTTTGATGTTAAGACTAAAGTAAGAGATTTTAAACCTGGCGATGAAGTCTTATTTTATTTGTCAATTCCAGGGGCTCCCCTATTAAATAAATTTCAAGGTTCATATATTGTGTCCCAAAGATTAAGTAAACTAAATTAAGTTGTACTTACGTCAGACAGGCGCAAAGTCTCAAAATTATTTTGTGTAAATTTAATACAGCTATACCACCAAAGGGACCCTATTGATGAACTATGGAGACCAGAAGCATTAATACTACCCTTTACCTCTCAAATACACAAACAACAACCCCTAACTCCACCTTACTCGACAATCATGAGGTATTACTCTCTAACTTTCCTCCATCGCACCGCGATGACATCATACATCTTGATTCTCATTTACCCCCGTGGAAGGGGGAAAAAAGACTTTGGTATATATATGTATGTATGTATAGGTTAATTTATTATTATTTACTATTTTCCTGTTTGTTTATTATTTAACTATACCTATGCATTTATTTATGTATTTTACTTATTTTTTACACTATTATAGTTTTTATATATTCATTTATTTATTTATCATTATCATGATTTTTTCGTATCCGACCTAGATATGGACCAAAAGGTCTCCTGTCGGCATGCTCCGCTTTTGTAATCCTTTGTTACATCTTACCAAATACCGTATGGTATGTAGAGACCGCCATGGTCTCTACCTTTGCCAAGCACGACATTGTATTCAAGTCTAATATTCCTCCTATCCGCCAGAGTCCACACAAGTTACCCCCTCACAAACTGCAGATTCTTCGAGCAGAAATCAAGTATTTACTAGAGACGAAACTAGTCGTCCACAGTTCATCCCCTTGTCTTCCCCTTGTCTGCCCATGACGAAGGAGAACGGAGAGTGGCGGCTCTGCACGGACTACTGTTGCCTCAACATTACGGTGAAGGACAGCTACCCTCTTCCCCTCATCGACACATTAGTCGATAACGTAGAAAAAAACACCTATCTAAGAGAGACCTCTTCAAGGAATATCACCAGATTCCTCTATCCCTAAAAGCACAACAAAATTCTTCCTTTATAACCTCTTTTGGATTATACAGTTACAAAGTGCTATCTTTTGGACTATCCAATGCACTCAGTACCTTTCAACGGTCCATTAATGTAATCACCTCTGGGTTACCAGACACACAAGCCTATTCAGATGACCTTATTGTTTTAGCATATACCTGGTCCGATCACCTGAGCAAGCTGGATGCCCTCCTTGATCGCCTAGCTACGAACGGGTTCGTCCTCAACTTGGCAAAATCAGCGTTCGGGAACGCTACTGCACCTTGGGTACGTCGTAGAAAATGGACAAGGTCGACCCAAACAAGCAAATGTGGAGGCCATCCTGAGATTTCCTGTTCCCCAGAACCGCAAATACCCTCAACGGTTCCTGGGAATGGCGTAGTATTACCGCCGATTTTGCGGGAACTTCTCGTCAGTAGCTGTCCCCTTTGCTGCTCTCACCAGCCCAAAGGAGAAGTTGGTCTGGACTACCGGATGCCAGACATCTTTCGAAGCACTCAAACAATTCCAGATCAATGAGTCAGTGCTTTAAACCCCTGACTTCTCCAGTCCCTTTGTAATGCAAGTTTATTGCTGCTGGAGACAGAATTGAAGCTGCTCTACTACAAACCGAAGTAAGCGACAAAACCCTGCATCCCATCTCCTATTACTCCGCAAAGCTTCTTCCTCACCAACGAGCCTACTCCAGAGTAGAAAAAGAAGCCCTGGCCCTGGTTTCAGCATTTACCCACTTTGAGTGCTACCTTAGTGCTACCGTGGCTGAGACCTTAGTTTACACCGAGAGAGCCCGACTCAGCAATCAACATATCCTCCGCTGTGCCTTAGCGCTCCAATAATTTAACTTTTGTATGGACCACATACGCGAAGAAAATGACATCATTACCGACACCTTATCAAGAGGAGGAGAAATTTTGCACCCCCTGTATCGTCCTATTATCCATCCCAGCTCTCTTCCTCTACATTGGACTACAAATGGGAGAGGGACTATCACGCTCCTGTTCCTATTATACTCGCTAAGCTCCTCCCCCTTTTGTAGCCTATATAAGGCGTCCGAGCGTGACTCTTGCTCTCTCTCGCTCTCGCTCTGACTACATTCAGAATCATGGGGAAACCACCCATTCCCCCTACTGTCTCCAAGGCCTCGTTGCTGCCTGTTGGCGTTTCCACCTTCAGTTCTGTCATTAGTAAGTACTAATTCGTACTGTCAGCTCTGAATATTACAATTCTAGGATATCTGAGGTTTGATTTAGCTTAGGATGTACTAGTTATGGAAAGTGTGATTTAGCTTACGATGTACAAGTTAGCGAAAGTAATTTTTAGCTTAGGATGTATTAGTTAGGGAAATTATGGTGTATAGTTGTGTTGTTCCTACACTCAAAACAAGGTATACGAGACCACACTGATTTCACCTTACTATAAATAAATATAATTTCATTTTTGGTTACCAGACTCTGAAAAACAGCCTCTTGCAGTACATTTCTCTATTTCATTCATGAAGGAAGAACTCGCCAAAACTAGTTAAATTTCCACTCGCATTTTTTTTTTTTTTACGTAACTTGCGGGGTCATTATTTCCCGTTAGACGTTCAAAATTGATAGGGTCATGCCGACTGATGGGTACAGGATTAATACCCACACACTCACCTGCTTGGAACACCCATAACACACCTAGGATCGTAATATATATATAAATGTATATATATATATATATATATATATATATATATATATATATATATATATATAAACCACAATGCACTTTAATTCTAAGCCATCTAAGCACATGCAGAAATTGAAATGTAGTACGCCCGAGGACTCGAACTTATGCGGCGAGAACAACATTACCAGTGCCGAGTGACTAGACCAATACACCATCAAGAGAGTTATAAGTTCAGCGCATTTTTTATATATCTGTATGCTCGAGTTACATACACATACACGAAAATTTGCGTTCAACCCATCTCCACTATGGTAGTAAATTGGTATGTATACGAACGCGGGAAAGTATTTGTACAACACTGAATGGGTCCCAGTGATTAGAAATATATTTTTATCAACCACGAGGCACTTTAATTCTAAGCCATCTAGGCACATGCAGAAATTGAAATGTAGTACACCCGAGGAATCGAACTCATGCGGCGAGAACAACATTACCAGTGACGAGTGACTAGACCAATACACCATCAAGAGAGATATAAGTTCAGCGCAATTTTTCCTATATATCTGTATGCTCGAGTTACACATACACGAAAGTTTGCGTTCAACCCATTTCCACTATGATAGTGCATTGGTAAGTATACGAACGCGGGAAAGTATTTGTACAATACTGAATGGGTCCCAGTGATTAGATATACATTTTTTATCAACCACAATGCACCTCAATTCTAAGCCATCTAGGTGCATGCAGAAATTGAAATGTAGTATGCCCGAGGACTCGAACTCATGCGGCGAGAACAACATTACCAGTGCCGAGTGACTAGACCAATACATCATCAAGAGAGATATAAGTTGAGCGCAATATACTTTATATATATATATATATATATATATATATATATATATATATATATATATATATATTTAGGGCGCAGGTTCTCCTTGATACACACTGAGTTAAACACCACAGCATTGTCACAATTGTTAATCTTCTTTCTAATATTTTCAATCCTTCTCACTATAGTTCTGACTTTGGGAGGATGATCGAAAATCAATTGTCCAAAGTTCTCCATTTTAATAACAGATGACGTTTCGACTTCACAGAGTCATTATCAAAATAATTACATTTATCACAACACAATTACACAGAACACAACAATTACATTTTTCCGAACTGAACAGTGCGACGTCTTTCCATATGCATAGAAAGACTTACAGTGGAGAGTGGCTTGATGACCTGGATGATCTGACCCGACCTGATCGCCTATGGAGAGGGGGAGGGGGAGAGGGAGGGGGGAGGAGTAGGGGGGTTCGGGGCGGTAGGCGATGCGAGAGGGACGGACATACTTCCACCATTGGTGGGATTATTTCTCACATGTCTTGATGAGCTATTGAACAAGGGAATGGCAGTAATCATATTGGATTGTATATTAATGCTAGGAGCCCATTCCCTGATATGCATAGCCTCTAGCATCCTTAATTCTCTTACATCATTACATTGAGTAACTACTTCAGTGTTGTTAACAATGGTTGCTCTATCGAGGAAAGACTGGTGTTTGTGCTGAAAATGATTTTTTATGGCTCCCTGTTGGAGGTGGAGTGTTAGGCGACGGCTGAGACTACAGGTCGTAAACCCAATGTATGCACATATATGGAACGCGCAGTTTCCAGTTTTGCAGTCGAATTTATACACCACATTGGTTTTTGACAGAGTCCCAGACTTGCCAGACAAATAATTTTTCAGCACTAAGAAGCAAGTGCGGGGGTTCTTATAAAAAATCACCATACGTAAGACATGGCTGTCTTCCACCGGTTTGCAGTTCCTAAAGACGATGTCTTTAATACGTTTTTCGTCTTCCCTGTACGAACTGCTAAAAATATTTTGGTAGTAAACTGTGATCTTTTGCTGACCTGGGGAGTACTCAGGGGGACGACGGTCTAGCAAGTTTTTGGTGATATGATCAAAATCTGTGTTAGAGTAACCATTGTTAACTAACATCTGACGTAGGTGCTGAAGTTCGGCATGCAGCAGGTGCCAAGAAGAGCATACCTTAATTGCCCGCCTAACGTATGCCTTTATTACCCCTCTCTTGTAATCTTGTGTGCATTCACCCTCACCATTCATGCACTTACCCGCATTGGTAGGCTTGCGGTAAATGGAGGTAATAAAAGCATCTGAAGTACCATCTACCATTACATCGAGGAAAGGGAGTCTGTTGTTCTTATTCAACTCCACAGTGAACCTTAAACCAGAAATAACTTGAAGGTTAGATCTGAGCTCCTCGAGTAACTGTAGGTCATCAACACACACAAAAATGTCATCCACATATCTACGATACAAAATTGGTTTGGTATGGAGGTTATTTACAGCTTCTTCTTCAACATGGGCCATGAAAGCCTGGGCAAAGAGGACCCCTAAAGGTGATCCCATGGCAACTCCATCTTTTTGAACAAACAGATTACTCGAAGGACATCTGAAAGGGGCCTCAGAAGTACAGGCCAGGAGCATATCTTTCAAGATGCTTTCAGGGAGTTTAGGGGGAGGGAACACAGAGTGTCGATAAACAAAGTTAAGAATGATATCAATAGTTCTAAAAAGGGGGACATTTCAGAAGAGACTATCCGCATCCAACGAAGCCATGATGCCATTAGGCCTATTAATTCTTAGGATGTCAATAAATTCATCAATGGATTTGAGAGAGTAAGTGGTGGGGATGTAAGGGGTGAGAATTTGGTTTAAGCGTTTAGCAAGGGAGTAGGTAGGGGTGGGAATTTGAGAAATAATGGGCCTTAAAGGGTAACCTTCTTTGTGAGTTTTTACATTTCCGTAGAAATAGCCAGGGGCAAAATCACCAGTAACAAGGTCAAATTTAAGATCACCTACTACAGCATTGGCAGCGTGGATGAGGGAACAACAGACTCCCTTTCCTCGATGTAATGGTAGATGGTACTTCAGATGCTTTTATTACCTCCATTTACCGCAAGCCTACCAATGCGGGTAAGTGCATGAATGGTGAGGGTGAATGCACACAAGATTACAAGAGAGGGGTAATAAAGGCATACGTTAGGCGGGCAATTAAGGTATGCTCTTCTTGGCACCTGCTGCATGCCGAACTTCAGCACCTACGTCAGATGTTAGTTAACAATGGTTACTCTAACACAGATTTTGATCATATCACCAAAAACTTGCTAGACCGTCGTCCCCCTGAGTACTCCCCAGGTCAGCAAAAGATCACAGTTTACTACCAAAATATTTTTAGCAGTTCGTACAGGGAAGACGAAAAACGTATTAAAGACATCGTCTTTAGGAACTGCAAACCGGTGGAAGACAGCCATGTCTTACGTATGGTGATTTTTTATAAGAACCCCCGCACTTGCTTCTTAGTGCTGAAAAATTATTTGTCTGGCAAGTCTGGGACTCTGTCAAAAACCAATGTGGTGTATAAATTCGACTGCAAAACTGGAAACTGCGCGTTCCATATATGTGCATACATTGGGTTTACGACCTGTAGTCTCAGCCGTCGCCTAACACTCCACCTCCAACAGGGAGCCATAAAAAATCATTTTCAGCACGAACACCAGTCTTCCCTCGATAGAGCAACCATTGTTAACAACACTGAAGTAGTTACTCAATGTAATGATGTAAGAGAATTAAGGATGCTAGAGGCTATGTATATCAGGGAATGGGCTCCTAGCATTAATATAAATCCAATATGATTACTGCCATTCCCTTGTTCAATAGCTCATCAAGACATGTGAGAAATAATCCCACCAATGGTGGAAGTATGTCCGTCTCTCTCGCATCGCCTACCGCCCCGAACCCCCCTACTCCTCCCCCCTCCCTCTCCCCCTCCCCCTTTCCATAGGCAATCAGGTCGGGTCAGATCATTTAGGTCATCAAGCCACTCTCCACTGTAAGTCTTTCTATGCATATGGAAAGATGTCGCACTGTTCAGTTCGGAAAAATGTAATTGTTGTGTTCTGTGTAGTTGTGTTGTGATAAATGTAATTATTTTGATAATGACTCTGTGAAGTCGAAACGTCATCTGTTATTAAAATGGAGAACTTTGGACAATTGATTTTCGATCATCCTCCCAAAGTCAGAACTATAGTGAGAAGGATTGATAATATTAGAAAGAAGATTCACAATTGTGACAATGCTGTGGTGTTTAACTCAGTGTATATATATATATATATATATATATATATATATATATATATATATATATATCATAATTAGCACCACAGTTGGAGGAGAGAAAGAGTTGAATTAGATCATCTATATATTTCGATTGTCAACTGCAATCCTTTTTGCTTATTCAGCTCTTTATTTCTTCTGACTGTGGTGCTAGTTATGATTGACAAATATGTTACTACATTTTTCACCAGCTATATATATATATATATATATATATATGTATATATATGTGTGTATATACATATATATATATATATATATATATATGTATTTACATATATATATATATGTATATATATGTATTTATATATATGTATATTTATACATATATATATATTTATCTATATATGTATGTATATATATTCATATACATATACATATATATACATATATATATATATATAATATATATATATATGTATGTATGTATGTATGTATGTATGTATGTATGTATGTATGTATGTATGTATGTATGTATGTATGTATGTATAAATGATTAATGCGACCTAGGATGAGATGGATGGATGGGGCAAAAGGGGCTTTGGGGAAGAGGGGAATGTCTGTTGAGGAAGGAGGTGAAAGGACAGAAGACAGGGATGAATGGAGAATTGTTGTGTATGGATGATGTGTTGATCCATGAGGTGGAGTGGGATGGGGGTTGGGGGGAGAGGGAGTATGTGTGAGAAAAATTTGACGCAGCTCGAAGGGATTTCTCCCCGTCTTCTTCTTTTCTGTATAAGAGGACGGAGAGGGGTGGGTCGCCGATTTAATGAAGCGGCCTTGCTATGGATGTGCTGTGTCTTACAACACTGCTTCTGTCCCAGGGCAGTGGACAGGATGCAGGGATGATTCGTCATCCAGAAGCTGCCAAGATAAGAGGGAGGGAAGAGGGTGGAGGGGTGTGGAGTGTGATGAGGATGGATTGGGTGGGAGTGGTTTTTTGCCTTTGTTTTTTGGCTACCTCCCTTGCAAGGGGAAAAAGCCTTTGGTATATGTATGTGTATATGTATATATATATATATATATATATATATATATAATGTATGTATGCATATATATATATATATATATATATATATGTATGTATATATCAGCCACAATTCACTTTAATTCTAAGCCATCAACATTGTGAAACTCGAGGAGGCATACATGCAGAAATTGAAACGTGGTACAGCCAAGGACTCGAACCTGCGCTAGCACGTGACAAGTGATAGTGACTTAACCGATTGCGCAGCACCAACGATTGGAAAACGTAAACGTGTTGTTCTTAACATCAAACAGAGGGTGAATATAATTAAAAATGTAGAACAAGGTGTTCCTAGACAGGACGTATTGGGAGTATAATATCGGTAAGACAAATGAGGAAATTATCGACATGGTAACCAATCCCGATCAAACAGACACCCAAAATTCAAGTGAGAGTGAAGAAGATGAAGGAACATTAACAGCTTCTTGGGACGAGGCACAAAAAAAGCTCAGAAACATTTATATCCTTCATGGAGTCAAAAAATAAATTTACAAGTCAGGTTGTTATGAATCAGTATATGCTGCACTCCAAGTTCTTATCTTATAGAAGAGCTGCATCAAAACAGATGAATCTGCAGGAAACATTCAAGAGAGCAACCAAACAATATCGTACTCCTCCACCAACACCTACTACTCCAACTCCTACTCCAACTCCTAATTCAGCTGACACTTTCGGAGGAGAATGCTACCCCTGTCTCACGAGAATGCAAGTGATACCCCTATTCTAATGCCAGACGTTGGCTTCCTTCAGCCTACAGCATCTTCACCAAGAACTGAAGTCCCAGATCATACGACATCTTCGCATGATTCTCCTATCAACTAATTAATGGGTTCCTGTTAATTTCCATTGGTTTTCAAATTCTTGAGTGAAGTCATAACACACTTTAGGGTGACTACAACATTTACAATTTTCTAAATGTTCATTATTATGTAATAAGCTCTATTATGTCCTATACACTGCACTGTATATAATGTACTGTATTATCATAACATTTTTACCATCCATCCATGCCTTTGTTTTTTGGCTACCTCCCGTGTAAAGGGGGAAGAAAGCTTTTGGTATATCTATATATATATATATATATATATATATATATATATTTATATAGTTATATGTATATGTATATATATATATGTATATATATATACATATATATATATTTATATATATATTTATGTATATATATATAATATATATATATATACATATATATATACATAACATTAATTATATATATATGTATATACATATATATATGTATATTTATATATATATATATATATATATATACATGCAAAGTTGACCACTTGGAAAAAAAACTAACGAAGCAGAGCGCTTTCGTATATTACATCTTCAGTGCAAAAAGTATATAGTTATAGAAATACATAGTTTATATATACATGAAAAAGGAACAAGGTCAGTTTACAAATAGGTAGAGGACATACATACATATATACATGTATATATATATATGTATATGTATGTATGTATGTATATATATATATATGTATGTATGTATATATATACATATATATATATATATATACATATCAATCTAAATGACCGTCGCGCAGAGGATTCGAACCACTGCTTCTGGAACAAAGAGAGGCTCCACAGCACCCGCCTTAGACCACTCGACCACCGACGATATAAAACCGTATGAACTCATAATGTATCTGATTACCGAGATTGGGGAGGGCGCTAACTGCTCCCCCATATAACCTCCGTTTCACCATACGGCCAATCGCACCGTGGGAGTGGTAAGGACTGGAACGAATCCCTTTCACGCTTCGCGCCATCGTAACTATATGAGAAAATCTGTAGTAAACAGCGACATCAATCAGACAATCTCCATGACCGTCGCGCAGAGGATTCGAACCACTGCTTCTGGACCCAAGAGAGGCTCCACAGCACCCACCTTAGACCATTCGACCACCGACGAAATAAAACCGAATGAACTCACAACCTATCTGATTACCGAGATTGGGGAGGGCGCTAACTGCTCCCCCATATTACCCCCATTTCACCATACTGGCATCCGCACTCGTAGGAGTGGTAAAGACTGGAACGAATCCCTTTCACGCTTTTCGCCATCGTAACTATATGAGAAAATTGCTAGTAATCAGATAGTGTATGAGTTCATACGGTTTTATATCGTCGGTGGTCGAGTGGTCTAAGGCGGGTGCTGTAGAGCCTCTCTTGGGTCCAGAAGCAGTGATTCGAATCCTCTGCGCGACGGTCATGGAGATTGTCTGATTGATGTCGCTGTTTACCACCGATTTTCTCATACAGTTACGATGGCGAGAAGCGTGAAAGGGATTCGTTCCAGTCCTTACCACTCCCACGGCACGATTGGCCTTATGGTGAAACGGTGGTTATATGGGGGAGCAGTTAGCGCCCTCCTCAATCTCGGTAATCAGATACATTATGAGTTCATACGGTTTTATATCGTCGGTGGTCGTGTGGTCTAAGGCGGGTGCTGTGGAGCCTCTCTTTGTTCCAGAAGCAGTGGTTCGAATCCTCTGCGCGACAGTCATGGAGATCGTCTGATTGATGTTGCTGTTTATTAACGATTTTCTCATATATACATACACACACACACACACACACACACACACACACACACACACACACACATATATATATATATATATATATATATATACATATATATATATACTTATATATATATATATATATATATACGAGTGCATATGTATATACATAACATTAATTAATCACATATATATACATTTATGTCTTTTTTTTCTCTCTCTCTTGATAGCGTATTGGTTTAATTCACTAACTTTGTTACGGGTTAGCTGGGTTCGAATCCTCGGCTCGTCCACGTTTCAATTTCCAACGAATGTCTCCATCGAGCGATTCTTCAGTCTCGACTGCGATGGCATGGAATTAAAAGTGATTTGTGGTTGAAAAAATATATTAATTGATCACTGGGAACCATTCAGTGTATATATATATATATATATATATATATGTGTGTGTGTGTGTGTGTGTGTGTGTGTGTGTGTGTGTGTGTGTGTGTGTGTGTGTGTGTGTGTGTGTGTGTGTGTGTGTGTGTGTGTGTGTGTGTGTCTATTTATGTATATATATATATATATATATATATGTGTGTGTGTGTGTGTGTGTGTGTGTGTGTGTGTGTGTGTGTGTGTGTGTGTGTGTGTGTGTGTGTGTGTGTATGTGTGTGTGTGTGTGTGTGTGTGTGTGTGTGTGTGTGTGTGTGTGTGTGTGTGTGTGTGTGTGTGTGTGTGTGTGTGTGTGTGTGTGTGTGTGTGTGTGTGTGTGTGTGTGTGTGTGTGTGTGTGTGTGTGTGTGTGTGTGTATTAAAACCTCTCTCGGAAAAGGATAAGCAGAAATAGAGTAAACCGTACATTCCCACCAATGAATGTGGTGCACTTAAAAAAGTACATATATAAAGAAGGAAAACGTGAAAATATATACACACATACCAAAGGCTTTTTTCCCCTACTCGGGGGGTAGCCAAAAAGAAAAAGGCATAGAAACCACTCCCACCCATTCCATTTCCTATATATTCCACCCCCCCCTCCACCCTCCTCCCTCCCTCCTATCTTGGCACCTCCTGGATGACGGGTCATCCCTGCATCCTGTCCACTGCCCTGGGTCAAAAGCAGTGTCGCAAGACACAGCACATCCACAGCAAGGCTGCTTCATAAATTCGGCGACTCCCCCCCCCTCTCCGTCCCCCCATGCTGAAAAGAAGAAGACGGTGAGAAATCCCTTCGGGCTGCGTCAATTTTTTTCTCATACATACTTCCTCACCCCCCAACCCCCACCCACTCCCCCTCATGCATCACAGCATCATCTATACACAACTCCTCTCCATTCACCCCTTTCTTCTGTCCTCTCCCGTCCTTCGTCAACAGATATTCCTCTCTTTTGTAATGCCCATTTCACCCCGTCCATCCATCTCATCCTAGGATGCCTCCTCATATTCACTCCTTCCACCTCTGCCTTCCACACTTCTTTTACTAATCTTTCTTCACTCATTCTTTCTATGTGTCCAAACCACCCCAATACTCTTTCATCAACCCTATCTCACAGTTCCCTTTCCACCCCTGTTCTCCTCCTCACCTCCTCATTTCTCACTCTATCCAGCCTAGTAATCCCTATCATACTTCTCAGACATTTCATCTCAAATACATTCAAATTTTTTCTCTCTTCCTCTCTCATGTTCCATGTTTTTGCCCCGTACAATGCTGTTGGCACAATCACTCCGTCATATAGCCTCCTCTTAGCATCCATTCCCAAATGTCTATTTCTCATTACACTTTTCAATACACCTAGGCATTTACTCGCTTCTCTCAATCTACATTCTACCTCCACCCCCACTCCTCCCTTTCCTGACACATTCACACCCAAGTATCTAAAAATATCCACTTCCTCCAGTCTTTCACCCTTAATGCTCACTTCCAGCCTACTGTCACTCTCTCCCCTTGTACATCTCATCACCTTACTTTTACCCACATTTATCTTCAGCTTCCTTCTTTCACACACCTTCTCAAACTGTCACTAACTTCCTCAATCCCTCCTCTGATCCTGCTACAAGCGCAGTTTCGTCAGCAAACAACAACTAGCTCACCTTCCACTTTTCTCCATTTCCTTTAATCATCTCCAACCCCTGACCCACTACCCTTGCATTCACCTGTCGCACCACCCCATCCATGTAAAGATTGAATAGCCATGGCGACATAACACATCCCTGACGAAGTCCCAAACCATTCACTCTCTCCATTTCTAATTCTGACACAAGCTCTACTACTCTCGTAAAAACTCTTGACTGCTCTTAACAGCTTTCTTCCTATCCCGTATATCTGCAGTACCTCCCGCAGTGCCTTCCTGTCTACCCTGTCATAAGCCTTTTCCAGATCCATAAAGGCCCAAAAAACATCCTTACTTTTCCCTATATCTTTCTCACTTATCTGTCTTACCACAAATATCTCATCTACACAACCCCTACCTGTCCTAAACCCACACTGTTCCTCAGCAATTACTCCCTCTGTTCCTCTCCTAATCCTCTCAATCAAGACCCTCCCATAAGACTTCCCAACTACACTCAACAAGCTAATCCCTCTGAAACTACTACACTCACACTTGTCCCCATTTCCCTTGTAAAGCGGAACTATACAGGCACTCCTCCAGTCCTCCAGCACTCTACCCTCTCTTAAGCAAACATTAAATAACCTCACCAGCCAGTCCACCATGACTGTACCTCCTTTTTACAGACATTCTGCATGGCATCCATCCAGACCAGGTGCCTTACCTGCTCTCATCACCTTAACAGCTGCTTTTACTTCATCCTTCCTTATTTCTCCTCCATTTTCCTCACTCATCACTCTCATTTTCTTAGCATTTCCCACTGCAACTACCTTTCCTTCCCTATCCTCCTTCACATTTAGCAACTCCCTAAAATACTCTGCCCACCTTCCTCTTCCATTATCATCTCTCCATCTGCACCTTTTACCTATCCTTCTATACTTGGTTCGCCTCCTCCTTCTCACTTTTATTTCCTTCCAAAACATCTTTTTATTGTTTTTCAAAATTCTTTGTCATACTCTTACCCCATTTTACATCTGCTCTCCTCTTTGCTTACTTCTCTTTACTTTGTACCTCTCTTACGATTCCCTCGTTCTAATTTGTAACCAATCTATGAATTCCTGCTTCTTCTCTTCTACACATTTCTTTGCTTCCTCATCCCACCACTCACTACCCTTCCTTCTATTTCCTCCCACCCTCCTTGTTCCACACACCATCTTTGCACACCTAATAACTCCCTCCTTGAACCATCCTCATTCCTCCTCCACTCCTAGTTCTACTCTATCCTTTACTCCCTCCCACTCCTCTTTCAGCTTCTTATACTCATTCTCTTTTTTTTTCTTGTTTAAGCAGTTCACTCTGAGTACCTCCCTACCTTCTGCCCTTTTCCTCTTTCTCCACCTATTCTCCACCCTCAATTTGCCTTCCACCTGAAAATGATCTGATATTCCCCCACTCTCTCCCCTTAGAATATGTACATCTTTAACTCTTCCTACCATATTCCTGGTCACCACTATATAGTCCATTAACACTCTATCTGCCACCCTTCCATCCACCACCCTCTGCCATGTGTACTTATGCTTGACTTTCTTCCTAAACACTGTATTTGCTATCATCAACTCTCTTTCAAGACACATCTCCACCATTAATTCTCCACTACGATTTTTACCTGGAACTCCATACTTCCCAATCACTCCGTCTATTGGTTCATTTCCTATCCTAGCATTAAGGTCTCATTTTTCCCTAATCCTTCTATGCACTCATTTATATCTACCAAAAAAACCTTCCTTTCCTCTACGCTCTTCTCACTACCAGGTCCATACGTACTTACAAAAACCCACATCTCCCTTCCCAGCTTCACCTTCATCAACATCAACCTTGATGAAACCTCCTTCCACTCCACAACCCGCTTACTTATCTCTTCACTGACTAGTATAGCCACCCCTTCTCTCCCTCGTCCCCTCTTCACTCCTGAGTACCTCCCAGCTACACTCCCAAACTCACAGATGCCCTTTCCTTTCATTTTAGTTTCACTCAAAGCCAGCACATCCATCTTTCTTCTCACAAACATACTGCCTATCACTTCCCTTTTACTCTCATCTGTACCACATCCACGCACATTAAAAGATCCAAACCTTAGGGTGCTGGTTGGAAAACTCCCAGACCCTCATATACCTTTTCTTCTTTTTTTAGGAATGTCCCCTTTTGGGGCTACAGATAGTAGGACTCCTAATCCCATCCCCCGTCCCGTTTTTTGTCGCCTTTTACGATTCAAGTGGAAAGACTTGGTGGTAGTATTCTCTTCCCCCACCACAGGATCGGCGAAAAAAGGAAATGAATATTCAGAGAAATGGTACAGGACAGTAACAAGGGGCTTGGGGGACAGCATAAAGGAGGGATAATCCTAGTATTAAAGTGTCATAATTTCTCTGTGAACAGTTTTCTTCTATCACTGACAAAATTATGTGTGCCTCTGGTCCGTAGGGGCGCCCCATATAGACCCTAAAGTATCAACTGCATGCTACTTTGCCACAATAACATGCAGCCAATACCCCAAGAGCGAAATCCCAAAAACGGGAACTTGGGAATCCTTTAGTAACATGCCCTATGTGGTTTCGAACATTTTATTCCTTGAATATAAATTTGTATGCATGTATGTATTTATGTATGTATGTATGCATGTATGTACGTACGTACTTTTGTATGTATGTATGTTTGTATGTATGAATGTATGTATGTATGTATGTATGTATGTATGTATGTATGTATGTATGTATGTATGTATGTATGTATGTATGTATGTATGTATGTATATATGTATGTATGTATGTATGTATGTATGTATGTATGTATGTATGCATGCATGTATGTATGTATGTATGTATGTATGTATGTATGTATGTATGTATGTATGAATGTATGTATGTATGTATGTATGTATGTATGTATGTATGTATGTATGTATGTATGTATGTATGTATGTATGTATGTATGTATGTATGTATGTATGTATGTATTCATGTATGTATGTATGTATGTATGTATGTATGTATGTACGTATGTCTATCACAATTTCCTCATAAGACCATGTTTTTATCCTTTCTGTTTTTCTCCTGCGCTCCCCCTCCCACCCTTGGTCCTCTTCCCTTTCCATTTTCCTCCTTTTTCAACTCATTTCTTCCAGGAGTATAGATGGACACAAGTTGCAGGTAAAGAATCTTGCTAATTTGATAAGTCACTCACTCTATGAAATGAGGCGAATATCATTCGCTGAAAATTAGATTAAAATCATCCTAAAATTCATGAGGAGCTTGTTCCGGGAAGTGGTTATCTGAAGGCGAAGTCGTCACCTTTGCCTGATGTGTTCAGACATCTGGAGAATTCGGTAGTCAACATTTGCTGTGGTTTAGCAAATCCCTGATATTTTAGTGCAGTCGAGGACTGTCAATTCGTTCGTCTCTTGTTTTCCTAAGCGCTCAAATCCTTGTTCGAATTCCTGCGCTCGTTATAAATTCTGTTTGCAGCGACAAATTATAGGTATTTCGTTCTTCTCGTGTTGTTGGCTCATGGCCTTGCCGAGAACAGCTTCGGGACCCCGTGGTGACACCCTGGTCAAGCGGCCCCATCTTTGGACCTCAGGTCCTCCCGTGCGACTGTCTACCTTGCCTTGCCTCCCTGTGTGCCTAGATACCTTTGTCTGTCTGTCTGCCTGTCACTCTACCTGACTGGCTGCTTACCTAGCTACCTCTCTGTCTGGGCGTCTGTCTGCTAGAATTTGTGTCTGCATGACTGTCAAACTAATTGACTGTCTGTTTCTTTATTTGTTTACCTGCCTGTCTGTCTGACTATCTTGCTGCGTGTCTTTCGATCTTTCTATCTATATGTTAGTCTGTCTGTCTATCTCTCTGTCAGTCTTTCTGTCTATCCTATCTTTCTACATGTCTGTCTGTCTGTCTGTCTGTCTGTCTGTCTGTCTGTCTGTCTGTCTGTCTGTCTGTCTGTCTGTCTGTCTGTCTGTCTGTCTGTCTGTCTGTCTGTCTGTCTGTCTGTCTGTCTGTCTCTCTGTCTGCCTGCCTGCCTGCCTGCCTTTTCGTATGCTTGTCTGCTTGTCTGTTTGACTGCTTGACTGTCTGTCTACCTGCTTGCTTGTCAGTCTGTCAGTCTTCCTGTCTGTATATTTGCCTGTTTCTATTTGTCTGTCTGTTTTTGTCTATATATCTGTCCATTACTTGCCTATCTGCCTGCTTGTCTGCATTCTTATATGGATGTTTGCATGCCTAAGATACTGCACACATTATATGTTTGCCTGTCTGCCTGTCTGTCTGTCGGTCTCTGTATGTATGCGTGTATATATGCACGCATTTATGTATGTATGTATGTATGTATGTATGTATGTATGTATGTATGTATGTATGTATGTATGTATGTATGTATGTATGTATGTATGTATGTATGTATGTATGTATGTACGAGTATGTATGTATGTATGCTGTTACATTGTGACAAGTTGATGAAGGTGGAAAAAGAAGTCACGGGTCTAGTTCCGAGTTCCTGAGTTTATTCCTGACCGATTTCGCTCTATGCTTCTTCAGAGGAATGTGACTCTGGGGTGAAGCTGGCGGTATACATAGTATGAGTAGGACCGCGTTCCCTCCTTGGAGGTGGGTTCCGTTTCGTTGTACAATGATTTACAATTTTTAATACAATGTACAACAATTTTAATACAGTGTACAATAATTTTTGTGATGTAGCTATTAAAAATGGAAGTTAGATACAGCTCCGGTGTGTGTAGAATGTTGACCAAGGGTGTAACAGTGTAAGTGAAGTGAGTGGTGTAAAAATGTGGGAATCCCGAAAAGTGTCACAAGATAATTAATAATATAATATCCAGACAAAATTTAATATGATAGAATAAAATGAAATAAAAAGAAATAATGTGCATATTGTTGTATGACGTAATGTTATCAAAAATATATGGTATAATTTTACATACAAAATGTAATATAATAAAATAAAATAAAATAAAAGGAAATAATGTGCATATTGTTGTATGACATAATGTTATCAAAAAATATATGGTATAATTTTACATATGGTATGTATTGCAAATAGTAAATGAATAATAGTATAAATAACATATTCGGACAGAATGAAAATAATATTAATAATAATGTGATAGTTTGAAGTGGGTAACGTTCTATTTGACACCTCATTGTATGACATAAGATATAAATTAATTAATGAATATTAGTATACTTTATACATAAGATAATGAATATGAACAAAGCAAATGAAACATAATGAAAACTAATAATAAACAAATAGATAAATAAATAAATAAATCTCATCGTATTTGTTGTATGACATAAGATATAATTTAATAAATAGTAATATAATTCAATTTTTATTTTTTACGTAAAATAACGCAATATAAAATGAAACAAGAGTAAAACAATAAATAAATATATAAATGCAAATAGATAAATAAAAATATGTATATTTACGAACTGACCGGCCCCAACCCCTCAACCCAGGAAGTGTGGACGTTTTAGCACCGGATGGAGTTCGTCGTACTATGTATGTATGTATGTATGTATGTATGTATGTATGTATGTATGTATGTATGTATGTATGTATGTATGTATGTATGTATGTATGTATGTATGTATGTATGTATGTATGTATGTATGTATGTATGTATGTATGTATGTATGTATGTATGTATGTATGTATGTATGTATGTATGTATGTATGTATGTATGTATGTATGTATGTATGTATATATGTATGTATGTATGTATGTATGTATGTATGTATGTATGTATGTATTGTATGTATGTTTATTTGTTTGTCTGCCTACTAATATTTTCTCTTTGTACAACTCTGTATTTCACTATGCCAGTCTTGAATTTCTATCTCCGATCCCCTGTTTCCTCCTCTGTCTTTTGTTGTCAGTTTCTCTGAAGAGCAGCTGTCCTCTGTTGCTATAATTATTATTGTTAAAAGGTTCTCCGACCTGTTTTCTCAACTGAAGACTTTTGTCTGGAGTTTCCATGAACGAAAAATGTGAGGAACACTATCATTGCGAAGGCGTAAAATGAAATCATATTAACCTTTTCAGGACAGGGTTGATCTTTCCCTGAATAAAATTATTAGGCTTAGCGGCAACAAATTATATAAAGATGAAAATTGTATCAGATAGGTTAAAGGTTTCACTTTATAAAAACTATATACTAATTAATTTAATATTGCTCACATCTGAATAGTTTTTCAGTTTGAATGTCAAGAATGTTTGCATCTACAAACGCAATGAAGGTTTTTATTCTATTGCCATGGTATCTTGTGGACGAAATGGAGTTTTGAACCATTTCTCATTTCTTTTTTCCGTGGTTTTCCTAGTTTCTAAGGCTCGTTAACAACCTTGGGATACCTCAATTCTCTAATAGATGGCGTTGTAATTGCTCCCACTGATAGATGGCTCTTTAATTGTTCGTTCAGATGGTTCGGGTGTGAAAGTGGGTCTCTTCTTTCATCTTAGGACGCGACGCACACACTCCTCACTTGATCCTAGGATCGAACAATTGCAATGCCATTTGTTCACAGATGGAGATACCACAAGATTGTCGGCAGACTCTAGGATCTGACCGTAAATTATGTCATCATTCGGAAACTATCTTGATCAAGCGTCTTGATCAAAATAGTTTCTTGTGAGTCGCCACGTTGCATTGCCTTCAGCAAGGTGACATACTTTACCAAATTTTGTCTCGGTTAACAGTAATACTTGATTCACCTCAGCGATGATTATATGACAGAGCAAGGTCAAAATCTTTAAACAGGTATGTTGTGTCACTGGCATTAGTCAAGACAAAATTATGTAAAATGCATCATGGGCTTTTGAAATACACTCGGTAAAATAATTGAAGTCATTATGTTAATAAAGGGTTGCATGAAGCTAGATTTAATTCTTGAATGGGCAAAATGGATAAGATCATCTGACGACAGCCATGATGTTGTTCCGCCCTTTAGAGAATTAATGGTGTGTTTTATTTGCTCCAAATATCCCGTCGCAGACTAATGTTTTTTTGAGAAAAGATACACGGAAACAACTCTGGTTTGAATAAAGAATGACTTCATCACGCATCCCGTTGCGGAACTTACTGCTTCCGAACCGGGAGGCAATTTTCTTTTTACACTGGCTCCCACCACACTTTTTCACTCATCTCCGTAACAAACACCACCTTGGTAACGGAGAGGTTATGCAGTCTATCTCAGTTAACTATCTCCATACCAGAATGTACTTTTACTAACATTCTGCCACTTACTTCTTGGAGTTCTGTTCCCTACCATCTTCAAGTGTAACAGGGTTGCTATATAAGAGGGGAACTTAATGCGGACGAGAAATACCTTGATGGTGGTTTCTTCTTTTTATTAAGAATATGCTCTAGCGATTACGGGTTGGGATGTCAGGCGAGATAAGGTTTTCCACCACGGCTGGCCTTCTGGCAAGTTCTTGACCTGGACAGACCTTCTGTCAGGTCCTTGACCTGGACAGACCTATGCCGGGTACGTGACCTGGGCAGTCCTCCTACCAGGTCGGTGACCTGGGCAGTCCTATCCCTTGGCGGCACAGCCGTCATAATAAAGGGGGTTGGTGGGTTGCTGTATATGAGATGTGTTAGTCATCAAATATAGGCATGGGTGTTAGTTCCGTTATATAGGGGTTAGTTGTATGGTTGGTGGGTGTGGTTAGATATGGTGTATATATGTTAGGTTATGGTAATGTAATTGGGGAAGGTACAAGAAAGGGTTTAATGGGTCTGTCTGGTGACATTAGGCATCTTGTGTTGTGACATTGTGGGGGCATTCTGTTATGATCTTGCGTAGGTGTTTGAGATGATGAAATCTGTGAAGTCTGCAAGATTAGAGGACTTGCCAAAGACGAGTACCATGCGTGTGGATCACGTGCATAGTTGATGATGGTTAGTAACGGTTACACAAGGATAAAGGTATTTTTCTCAGTCATTTGTTTGTTTTCGATATCTAGACACCATTCACTATTTCTACACATCTTATATTTTGACCCGAGCAGTGAATAAGATAAAATGGACAAGAAATGGGTTTAGATGGGTTTAAAAGGGTGAAGGGTGGGTGTATGCGTTGGCTGGGCCACCCCACCTTATAAAGGGAAAAAGGCCTTTTGGTATATATATGTATGATTTCTAATTCGAATCATTACTCAAAGTATATATATTTTTTCATAAACTGTTTAGTTCTTGAAACTTCTGTTATGTCAGCTGGGAGCATTTGGGGCACAATTATCAAATATTCTATCTCCAATAAGTTTATTGGAGCGTGGTTCAAACTTTCGGTGTTTATCTGATGCATGTCTAACTCGAATGTTGGGTGAAGGTTCAAAGGGATTCAGTCTCTTTCAAATATTTGCGTTTGCCGGATCTTGTTATTTCAATAGCGAGAAAATGTACCTTGAGTACAATTCTCGCTTTTGTTGGCAGCCATTGGAAACATATTAATTCAGGGTTTATTTTGTCATATTAAATTTTATATAGTAACCTTCTTAATATATTGTTTGGTCGCATACCAAATATAGTTACAATAGTCTAATTTTTAGAGTATATGATTATGGATTAACATCGTCGGAACCCACGACATACTTATCACTGTATATTACTCTAATCCATGTTGTGATTTACTGCAAGAAATACGAGATTGGCTGGAAATGTCAAGTTTTCAAGCTAATACCTTAATCGAAGTTTAATAGCAGTGGTAATATGCATTAAATGAACTTGAAACCAGCAACAACAACAGCATTCCTAATACAATTAAAAACAAAAAAGTCTAGGGATTATACTGTAGAGTTAACTGTTAATATCCTACGCTTAGAATTGTCATGCTTTGGTCAATAAGTATTAGGACATTTGGTCAATTAAACATTGATTATTGTTATCATTATCTTTATCATTATCACGTGGAACAGGAAAAAAGCAAGTGTTATTGCCCGTCGATAACTCTCATCTCTTAAGGTCTAGTGGGACACTAGGACAATTACTAGATCATTTAGAGAATGTTCAGTTTTGCTAAGGTACTATTACCACGTCCACCATTTTCTATCGGGTGTCGTGAGCAAACAACAGCTCAGTAAAGCTACATTCTTTAAACGAACCAAGTATTACTGCATTTTCTAGTGTTAGATTGGGCTTATCCTTTTAGGTGAAGACCTGATTCTGGAGTTAATATCTTATATTTATATTGTCTGATTTGGTACCTTTATAAGAATATTATAGGTCAAACTAAACCAGTGTTCTGTGTATGGATTAGAATGTCTATATCCAAACCTGTGCAGCTAGGTCGGCAGTTACATTGTGCTACGTCATCGTCCTGGGTCGTTCGAGAGTGCCCTCTTTAATCACAGCCCTTTTCAGGGCTTTTTTGAGATGCTGGCGAATTTATTGCGAATTTAATGTAAATCTATATTTCGTTTGGTGTACAAAGTCATTTCAGTAAGAGTTTTAGTACAGACCCTCCTCCCATAACAGGACATTATATATACACCTGAACCGCTAAAAAAGAAAAAAAGAAAAAGAAAAAAAAAAAAACTTACAAGGGGTAGTAGAAATAGGCCAGAAAAGCAAACATTCACCCAAGAAAAAATTAATGATATCTTAAAAGGGATTAAATTACAATGAAAACTGACCAAAAATATATATAACAACTGATGAGAAATTAGATAAAGTATCAAGATTCAACAACTGTAATAATTCTTCAAGATTGTCTGACCAAAACAAGAATGAAGGTTTCAGAATCAACAAGTGAAAGATATGCCTGATCACCAAACCAGACAAAAAACCAAGTTGAAACTGAGTGTCAGGCGAAGCTCTCTAGATCTTGTTTGGCGTAGATTTGAGCTCTTTCTGCTGCACAAGTGTACACATCTAAAGAATTCTAGTTATGTACTACTTTCCTGAAACCGCAATAAGTCCGAGGTGGAGACGTTGAACATCAAGGATCCAAGAACAATGCCTTGATTTATGCCCAACTAGATAGTATGCTTGTCACTGTAAATACCCCCGACACACACACTATGACTGCGAGCCACTGATTCAAAATAAACCCAATTTCCATAGACATAGTAAAAAAAAACAAAAAAATGAATTAGATAGAGTTAGTCAATTTATTTAGATATGACAGAATTGAATAGACACCAAGAAATTTTTTCTTATTTAATGCTTAATGTTATTCAAATTTACCTAATATGTTAGATTTACCTAGATTTATGTTTTAGATTACATACAAGATTAATCAATCATGCCACAAACCAAAGGAGCAGTAGACCTATCTGAATTTCAGCTAGGTCGTGTTGTGGGTCAACATGAAGGTGGACTTAGTCAACGCAAAATATCTTAAAATCTGTCAATACTCCTTTCTACTGTTAATAGAGTGATCGTACAATTCACCAAAGAGGGCAAGAAGGTCGTCCCGGGCTCTCAGAAAGAACCTTGCGTCTTGTCAAAAGAAATGCCTCTGACGTAGCAGCACAAGCTGATGTCAGTCCCAGAACAGTTACCAGGTATCTTCATAAGCTTGGTTACTATGGCAGAACTGCAAGAAGGAAACCACTCCTTCGTCCAGACAATATCAAGTGCAGGAAGGATTGGGCTGTTGAGATGGTGGAGAGACCTGTGGCCTTTTGGAGCACTGTCATTTTCTCTGATGAGTTACGATTCGCATTATTTTCTGACAGTGGAAGAGTGTGGGGCTGGAGACTCTGTAGTCAAGAGTTTGACCTTAAAAGACTGCAGCCAACAGTGAAATATGGGGTAATTTCAATTATAGTGTGGGGTGCAATTTGGAGTGATGGTCGATCAGAGCTTGTGGAGTGTCAAGGAAACATAAATTCAGGCAAATATGTTTCTATACTAAAGGAAGAACTCATTCCAATATTCTTCAGTGGAAGATGGAGCTCTTTGTCACACTGCTCAAGCAACACAAAACTGGTTGAGCCAAAATGGGATCAGAAAACTTCAATGGCCAAGTCAGTCCCCTGATATGAATCCTATTAAACACCTCTGGGGCATATTAGACCGACAATTTCGCAAAAAGAACAGGAAGCCACCTTCAAAGCCCGAACTCTGAGGATTACTACGGGAAACATGGCAAGAAATTCCTCAAGATGATATTCGTGACCTAATCACTGGCATACCTAGAAGGGTCCTTGCATTGAAAAAAGTAAAAAGGGTGTCAACTAAGTATTAGTTATTCACAATGTGACCATTTATAATCACTTTAATTGTATAAATTGCTTGTTTAACAAATTAAATTATCTATTGGTATCTATTCAATTCTGTCATGTTTGTGTAGACAATAACACGGGTTAAAAAATTAAAACATAATAGTGATGTGAGAATATCCTACACGTATGTGGACTTGGTTGAGATTTGTTGATTGTTTTAGTCTGTGCTTTACTTAAACTACTGTCCTTATGAACAATCTTGTGCAAGGCGTTGTGCGTTATTTTATATTTCATGTATAGGTCTTGATTAGTTATTACTTATAGCCAATCAAGCCGGTCCCAAGCTCGGATGAATTGGGATGGGCTGGACGATACATTAACTTTAAAAAAAAAAAAAATCGAAACCTCCAACCAGCCTCGGATGAACTTTTTTTTCGACCTGGCGAAAACGAGATCATGGACCTGGAAGCCCCCTCTGAAACCTTCTACATGGAACGTCAGAAGTTTGTACAGAACTGGATATGCACGAATAGTCAACTAGGAGGTTTCGAGATACAGAGTAGATGTGGAAGCAGTAGAAAAAGTTAGATGGCCCAGTGGAGATAAGGACGGATTACATGAAAGAGAAGTAGGCTTTTGTATAAAGAACAGTTTGGTAAATACGATTGGAGAATTTGAGTGAGTTAGTGATAGGACAGCCAAGATCAGGTTTCTAACAAATTGGTTTAACATATCCATGATAAACTGCTACGCCCCGACTGAAGATGCTGCTGATAAAGAAAGTAAAATGTTTCTACAGTGATCTCCAAAGAGTGTTAGGTGAGTGTCAAAACCATGATATTAGAGTGGTTTTAGGAGATCTGAATAGAAAGGTGGGAAGAAATATAGAAGTTTATACACCAGCTGTAGGTAGAGTCTGCATGAAACATTTAACGATAACGGAACAAGACTAGGCTCCTTTCCTTAATAAACTACTTTATAATAGGAGGCAGCTTTTTCCCACACAGAAACATAAGAGTGGATTGATGGATGTTAAAAGCTATCGTAGCCCTGAGTGTGATTCAGATCATAATATAGTGGTAGCAAAGGTTAAAGTGAAACTCAACATTAAGAGGAATAATAAAAATAAACCTGAAAGGAAAAATAATTTAGAGAAGTTGAAAATAGAAGAGACAAAGACTATATATCAATTGAAACTTTCGAATAGGTTTAATATTCTTGATATAATATAAAAAGAGCCTTAGAAAGACATTAGAAGTAATCAGGGGATCAGCAGAAGAGACGATAGTAAGTGGTAGGAGAAGTGAGAATTGGTATAATGAAGAATACAGAGAAGGTAGCAGTAAAAGCAGGAATGCAAAATAAAGGTGGAAAATTATAAGAACAATGGTGCAGAGAATCCCTGAGAGAGAGGAGAAAACTATCAAAAAGGCTTTTCAGAACAAAGAAAAGAAGGAAATTAGAGGATGATTGGTACAAAATTGAAAATATGCAAATATTAGTAGGATACGAAATCAATACAAAGGAATACGCAAAATCAAGAATAGCTATCAAGCTAGGAGTATAGAAGTTAGAAATACAGACAGACGGTTGCTACATCAGCAGGAAGAAGTGATGAAAAAATGGGAGAGATGTTTCAATGAACTACTAAGTAGAGCAGATCCAAGGACCCTTTGGAAGAAGACAAAGCTCTTGGAAACAAAGAAAAAGTACAAACACCAACAATCCTAGAAGTAAGGGCAATAAAATGTTTAAAGAAGAATAAAGCACCCGGTTGTGGCAATATTACCGCATAAATTATTGAAAAGTGAGGAGAGGTGCTAGAAATAGAAATGCACGAGCTGATAAAAAAAAAATCTGGGCTTGAGAAATTGTTCCTAAGCAGTGGAGAAAATATGTGATTGTGCCAATACACAAGAAAGGGTCAAAACAGGTATGTAAAAATTACAGAGGGATTACCTTATTATGTGATTTGCATAAGATCCTTACCAAAATCATATATGACAGACTACGACTATTTCCAATGGTAAGTATCTATATGGTTTCAGAGGAGGACGATCGACGATCGACCACATCTATACAATTAGAATGATAATGGAAAATTTTGGAAATTCAAAAAGTCATTGTATCAAGTCTTTGTGGATTACAAACACGTGTATGATAGTGTGCATAGGCAATCCATGTGGAAAACACTAAAGTATCTGAATATCCAAACGAGTTAATTTGCCTGGTGAATGTGCAGTGAGAGTAAGAAGTGGTGTTACAGAGATTTTTAGTTGGTCACTGACCTGAGGCAAGGTTCTATTCTTTCTCCATTTTTTTTTTTTTTTTTTAAAGTTCTGGAATATGTAATAAGGAATTGTGGATACTAATAGCATGGTGCAAGGTTTGATATTGGTTTGGTGAATACACTGGCGTATGCAGATGATGTAGATACTATTGGTGAAACTCTAACAATGGTAGAAGAGATGAGTGAAAGACTGATAGAAAACGGAAGAAGAGTAGGATTAGAATGTAACCGTCAAAAGACGAAGGTAGTGTTAATGGACAGGAGAGAAGTCCTAGAAGGGGATATGCAATTTGGACAGATGAGAGTAGCAGTAAAAAACTATCTTGAAAAAGTTTTAACATCAAGAAATTAAATCGACGTAGAAATCAAGGAAAGAGTTGCAGCAGCCTCAAGGAGAATGCATGCCCTGACAACAATAATGACTAGCAAAAAAATGAGATAAGTAGATAAGAAGAAAAAACAAGCTAAGAGTCTACAACGTGCTTATAAAACCAGTGGTTTTGTATGGACGTGAGGCTTGAACCCTAACAGAGGAAAGAAAAAGAAAGTTAGATATATTAAAAAATGTATCATAGGCCCGGTGTATGACAACGAAGAGGGAGCCTGGAGAAGACGATACAACCAAGAAATAAGAGAACTAATGCAGCACAGAAAATTTCAAGAGGAAGTCAAAATCAGGAGACTGCGCGAGAAAGGAATATCAAAGTAAACCAAATTGATATCAAATGGGAAAATAAGAGGAAGGAGTCCAGCGGATCGTTCGAGATATAGACGGAATGATAACGTGAAGAAAGATATGGAAAGCTTTTTAGAAAACGAATCGAGCTGGCGGGACAAACGTCAGCGGCGAGGTAGTGAAGGCAGTCATGGTTCATGCGGCTTCAGTACCATTGGAGTGAGTATGTATAGGTCTATTTATTCAAGGGTGTTTATAGCTTGGATAAGTGCCATGCTATTATAGAGAATTTAGAAGAGATAATTGAAATATTGATGTTTTATCGCCCAGGATTTTATGCAGTGTCAGTGTTCTTTGAGAGGGTAGATAAAAGTAGATGATTGTTGGGGAGTATTGTGTAAATTGGACATTTTGGTAATATGTGTGATGTGAGAGGCACTTTGCATTGAAAGGTGGTAGGGCTGTTTCCTACCATGAGGTGGCCATGTATAAGGCAAGAATGTACTGTTCTTAGACTACCAATGCCGTTTTAAAACGTCGATTTTATTAAAAAGAGGACAGCTATGGATGTGTGCAGGCTTGATTGTTTTAGGTGATTTGTTCAGTGTTGCTACATGTTTAGTATTGCTGATCGGAGGGCTGGATAGTAATCTGTTACTGGGAGTGGAAAGGATGCATCATTAGGGGTGGATGCTGCCTTACGAGTCGCCTTGTAGACTCGTTCGTTGCCATGCATGACAACATGAGATCATACACGGCAGAAGGGTATTGATTCGAAATGTTCGGAGAGTTGGATGATTTAAGGATGAATTTACTGAACAATAGGTAGTGGGAGTTTTTGGTGGTTATGTAGGATGTGGCGAGGTAGATGTAGAGTTCAGCGGTGAAGATTGAGGCAGATGGGGGAGGGGGTCCACATCTTGTTTCAATTGTTCAATTAGGGACATTGCTGTGTAACCTACTCCAAAGTTAGAGTGGGAGTCGCCGGTTCACCTATTAATAACTATTGAGTGAGTGAATAGATGAGAAATTCCTGCCGGATTTTTTTTTTTTTTTTTTTTTTTTTTAGTGGGGGAGAGCTAAATTGAGGCAAGGGTGTATTGGAAGTAACCAAGGGGTGTTGTCATGGGAAGGATTTTATTGACCATTTCCGGTGTGGCTATGGTAACAAGCCTGCCTTTCTCTTACTCATGGATGACCATTATGTGGCTTGTAGAGACTAATCGTGTAGGAGATTTGGAGTGAACGGTTGTTTTTGATCTGGCAGAGATATTCTAATGATGCTAGGGAACGTGGATGTCTAGGGAGGTGCCTGGCTTTTGCGTGCCAGGTTTTTAGTGGACTGCTGCAAAAAGCCCGTGTGCTGAGGCGTAACAGAAACACAATAAAGAGTCCAGTATTCGAAGGGCTGTGAGCGGAGCGGAAAAGTGGGCTTAATATCTAAAGTCGAGATGGTCTGTATGAGGGCCTGATATAGGTTCTGGAGCGACCATCTGCCTGTTATCAAATGTACGTGAGATAGCAGTTTTAGATCACAAGCTCGGAGTTATGATGCCTTTAGATGTTTTAGGTGGGGGATTCAAGGGGGATTCTATTGTCAAGGATCAGGTCTATAAATCAGGTCTGTTTGGTACTGACAGGGTGTTGCTTCTTAGTTATATTGATGTAGTATAGTTGCAGCAACATCGTCTACAGAATTTGAGGTGGCACTTTTCTGTAAACAGTAGTTCCCTGACGGCACTTGGGTAGCTCAGTCTAAATTCTATTTCACCGAGGTCAGGGTAGCTGAACACTATCATCCTTGTTTCATAATAAGGATAGAGTATAACTAGGAGTGGGTGAAGGAATGGAGATGCTTCAAGAAGGGAGTCATAAGGTGTGCACAGATGGTGTGTGGAACAAGGAGGACGGGAGGAAATAGAAGAAAGAGTAGTGAGTGGTGCGATGAGGAAGCAAAAGAAGGGTGTAGAAGAGAAGAAGCAGGCTTTCATAGGTTGGTTACAAATTAAGACGAGGGAATCATAAAAGAGGTACAAAGTAAGGAGAAGAGAAGTAAAGCATAAGATAAAGGAGGCAAAGAGAAGAGCAGAGGTGAAATGGGGTAAGAGTTTGACAGAAAATTTTGAAAGTGATAAAAAAATGTTTTGGAAAAAAATAAAAAAAGGAAGAGGAGACGAATCAAGTAGAGAAGAAAAGGTAGAAGATGCGGATGGAGAGATGATAATGGAAGAGAATGCAGTGAGAGGAAGGTGGGCAGAGTATTTTAGGGAGTTGCTAAATGTGAGGGGGATAGGGAGGAAAAGTTAGTTGCAGTGGGAAGCGCTAAGAAAATGACAGTGATGAGCGAGGAGAATAGAGGAGAAATACGGAAATATGAAGTGAAAGCAGCTGTTAAGATGATGAGAGTAGGTAAGGCACCTGGGATGAAAGGATGCTATGAAGAATGTCTGAAAAAAGGAGGTACAGTTATGGTGGACTGGTTGGAGAGTTTATCTAATCTTTGTTTAAGAGAGGGTAGAGTGCCGGAGGACCGAAGGAGTGCCTGTATAGTTCCACTTTACAAGGGAAAGGGGGACATGTGTGAGTGTAGTAGTTTCAGAGGGATTAGTTGTTAAGTGTAGGTGGGAAGGCTTATGGAAGGGTCTTGATTGAGAGGATTAGGAGAGGAACAGAGGGAGTAATTGGTGAGGAAGTGTGGGTTTAGGACAGGTAGGTGTTGTGTAGATCATATTTTTGTGGTAAGACAGATATGTGAGAAAGCTATAAGAAAAGGTAATGATGTATTTTGGGTTTTCATGGATCTGGAAAAGGCTTATGACAGGGTAGACAGGAAGGCACTGTGGGAGGTATTGCACATATATGGGATTGGAGGAAAGCTGGTAAGACCAGTCAAGAGTTTTTACAAGAGTAATAGAGATTGTATTAAGATTAGAAATGGAGAGAATGAGTGGTTTGAGGTAAAGGTGGGACTTCGTCAGGGATGTGTTATGTCGCCCTGGCTGCTCAATATATACATGGATGGGGTGGTGCGAGAGGTGAATGCAAGGGTAATGGGTAGGGGATTGGAGATGGTTAAAGAAAATAGATAAATGTATGAGATATGCCAACTATTGTTTACTGACGACACTGCGCTTGTAGCAGGATCAGAGCAAGGATTGAGGAAGTTAGTGACAGAGTTTGGGAAGGTGTGCAAAAGAAGGAAGTTGAAGATAAATGTGGGTAAGGGTAAGGTGATGAGATGTACAAGGGGAGAGAGTGGCAGCAGAATGGAATTGAGTATTAAGGGAGAGAGACTGGAGGAAGTGGATATTTTTAGATACTTGGGTGCGAATGTGGCAGGAAAGGGAGCAGTGGAGTTGTAGGTAGAATGTAGACAGAGAGAAGCGAGTAAATGCTTTGGGGGATTAAAAAGTGTAATGAGAAATAGACATTTGGGGAATGGATGCTAAGAGGAGATTGCATGAAAGAGTGTACCGACAGCAATGTACGGGGCAGAAACATGGAACATAAGAGAGGAAAAGAGGAGTTTGAATGTGTTTGAGATGAAATGTCTGAGAAGTATGGTAGAGGTTACTAGACTAGATAGAGTGAGAAATGAGGTGAGGATGGGAACAGGGGTGGAAAGGGAGTTGGGAGATAGGGTTGATGAAAGAGTATTAGGATGATTTGGACACATGGAAAGAATGAGAGAAGAAAGATTAGTAAAAGAAGTGTGGAAGGCAGAGGTGAAAGGAGTGAACATGAGGGGGCGTCCTAGGATGAGATGGATGGATGGGGTGAAAAGGGCATTGGGAGGAGGGGAATGTATATATGTTATTTATATTATTATTATTTGTTATTTATATTATTATTATTTATTTATTTGTTATTAATATTATTATAGTTTTTACTTATTCATTTCTTATTAATATGATTTTTTTCGCATCCGACCTAGATATGGACCAAATGGTCTCCTGTCGGCATGCTCCGTATTTGTAATTTATTTATTTGTAGGAAGGACGGGAGAGGACAGAAGATAGGGGTGAATGGAAAATGGTCGTATATGGATGATGCTGTGATGCATGAGAGGGAGTGGGTGGGTGAGGGTGGGTGAGGGAGTGTG
>NC_134801.1:8586864-8589364 GCF_046742065.1 Oratosquilla oratoria
CTTATCTGAGGCCCATCAAAGATGCCAGCCTTAAGCTTTTCCAGACTGATCCGAGGAAACTTCTGCTGAAGAAAAGTAAATCCCATGCCGTCCTTGTCCATTGCCTTCACAAAGTTCTTCATCAGTCCCAGTTTGATATGTAAAGGTGGGAGTAAGACCTTGTTTGGTTCAACAAGAGAACGAGCCTGAACATTGTGTGAACCAGGTTCCAAACGTTGTCGTGGTGGCCATTCTTGTCTGACAAAATGTTGATCATCAGCCCGACTATCCCACAAACACAAAAAGCATGGATACTTTGTGTACCCACCCTGTAGTCCCAAAACCAATCCAACTACCTTAAGATCTCCACAGATCAACCAACCATGGTCATTGTAGTTCAGAGCAGACAGTAGCTGATCCATGTTGTCATGAGTTTCTTTCATTTGCACCGAATGACCGATTGGAATTGAAGAGTATTTATTTCCGTTGTGAAGGAGGACTGCCTTGAGACTTCTGCTGGAAGAGTCGATGAACAGTCTCCATTCAGTAGCAACATAGTCCAGCCCCATTGATTGAATCAAACCAGCAATGTTGTTGCAGTAAACTAATGACGAGTCCTTCTGGGTTGTGAAGAACTGTCTAAATTCTCTTTCACGCTCTCGGTACCAAAAGAATGTTGTCTCAGGTGCTAGCAAATTTTTCTCACGACGACGAGAACCCAGAAGCTGTGCTGACTCCTTTGATAGGTTTAGATCCCGTGTCAGGTCATTGAGATCTGCTTGTGTTAGAGGCACTGGCCGGTCATTCTCTTCTGGCATGTATTCTCCACCCTCTGCCCTGTCTAGTGCGTTATCAGATTCCGATTCAGAGCTAGATTCCATTGCAACATCTGGCTCGGGAACGGGCAGGCCTGGACCATGAGGGACTGGTCGTATGGCAGACGAAACATTAGGATACTGAATACAATGCTTGTTCTTGCGGTTGACGCCTTTAAGATTAGTCATGCAGAAACAGCAGTCTGACACATGATCTTTACCCTCATTCCAAACCATTGGAACAACGAATGGCATACTCTTCCTTTTTTTATTTCTCCAATCACGCAAGTTCTCGACACATGTTTTGCAGCTAACATGGGGTGCAAATGGCTTGTCCTGGTCCCCAAGCTTAACTCCAAAGTAAGCATGATATGCCTTCTTCACAAAATCAGTTATATTTGCTAGTCGACGAGGAAGAATTACATTACCACATATGTAGCAGAACCTATCAGGATGATTTGTGCATTTGCGTTCCATTTTCTGTCAATCTAAGATACGTGTCCAAAATAGAAACACAAGAAGCACAGATTCTTGTAAAAAGCACAGATTCTTATAAAATCAGTCACATTGATTGGAGATCACACTTTTCTAAACCATTTTCAGTTTCAGTGTTGTCAATGCAGTTTGTCAATGTAGTCAATGCAGTTTCAGTTTCAGTTTCGGTTTCAGTTTCCTGAAAGTAAACAAAAACATCATTAGGTTTCAGTATCAGTTTCGGGGTGCTACAGTATAATTTTTATGCAAAAAAAAATAAGAATAGGCTATACCTGCAGCCTCGTTTTCCTTATACTTAGTACTATACAAGGCCCAAAAGTCGCACTTCTCATATCTCAAAAACTAGACTTGATCCAAGGAAACGGATGGCATTTTTGGATTCAGCGCACCAAAAAACCTATAAATCACTTGAAAAACCTTCGACCTTTGAAAAAAAAAAAAACATTTAAACGCAGGCCAGTGTTATCATTCAAACCTGTCCAGCAATATCTTAAAATTAAACGTGACTACTCAATGTCTCACTTTATTGAAAAATAAACAACCGGGAAGTTCGAAACACGTCTACACCTCGCCAGCCGCCCCAATCTCATGTGGTCAAATTATATTCCTCATCTGCATATTCTCCTTCGTATTGAAAGCATCAATACGTGGAACTAAGAAATACGTGGAACCAAGTCACATCCCCAACATCTACTTGCCCTGCTGTAGTAAAAAGTAATGATGAATTACACCATAAGGAACGGGGCTTCACTGGTACGATACCGTAAAGGGACAAAGCCTTGTTGTAATG
Source organism: Oratosquilla oratoria (assembly GCF_046742065.1). Lineage (NCBI taxonomy): Eukaryota > Metazoa > Arthropoda > Malacostraca > Stomatopoda > Squillidae > Oratosquilla > Oratosquilla oratoria. The sequence continues at coordinate 8,588,944 of NC_134801.1, forward strand.
TCAACATGTACCATGTACCTTGTGGATTTTTTTTTTTTTTTTTTTTTTTTTTTTTTTGTGGTGAGTACTGCAACCGTCCGTGTGACGCGTGTACCTGTTCCACGATTATATTATTTTTTTGTAAGCTTGGCTATCCTCTGTTAGAATAATTTTCAACGCGGTGCATTACCCACGAGGCAAATATGGAGAACTCTTTAGAAATCTCAAGGATAAAACGGTTCCTCACAAGAGTGAAAATTTACCTGACTGATGCGAATTCACATTTTCGGACAGGGGTCGAGCACTCCCCAGCGCAGTTTTCTTCCTGGAATAAAACTGTAAGTTCAGTAGTTGTTATAGTTTGCAACCATCGCAGTTGGTAGACATACATATCATTAATGATGAATGCCTCTCTAGATTATTCTAGAATGCCTTGATACTT
>NC_134801.1:8594364-8599364 GCF_046742065.1 Oratosquilla oratoria
AGGCGTTTACTCCCTTCCATGAAAAGATTATAATCTTTCATACATAGGCCAGACGGGTAGAGACTTAAGGGGGTACGCGACACCTGGGGGGGTGAATTTGGTCAAGATATGGCATTTTTCAAAACTGTGTTCAAAATGTTCGTATACCACTTAGAAATAAATCCCGACAAATAATTTTCCAGCCGCGCGCAATTTAAAGGTCCTGGGTGAGGATTAAAGGGACAGATTTAAAGGCGCAACCCACACTAGAAGGAGGCGTGCCACTTAGGACCTTCAGGCGCAGCGAATAACGTTGAAATTTGATTGAATTTACACTCGCCCAGTGTATCAACGGCCAATACGATTGTGGAGGGGAAGGGAGGAAGGTGGAGGGAGAATATTTCGCCAACTTTGTGCGAAACTAAGCGTTAGTTACCGGCTAACTGTGAAAAGGGAAGTACGCATGTCTCATGAGCTCTCATTGCAATCTATTACTTTAGCTAGTACATATTACTCTTTAGTACAGTCATCATGGGTAGCAAAAAGAACAAAAGAACATCACAATGACAAAAACAGCAGTTAAAGATGGCAAGCAGTCAAAGACGACTAAAGATCTCACCACCTCTCACTCCACCACCGCCCTCACCTGCACCTCTGTGACGGTGACAGAGGTAAAGGACAACATTAGACTAAACAATTCAAAGAGGAAGATTAAATCCAAAGAAGAAAGCAAGAGGAAAAAGATCAAGGCTATACAGGAAGAAGAAAGAAGAAGGGACATCATATGATGCTGGAGGGGGTGCCCTACCAACATAGATTGGCGAGGGGAATCTGATGAGGAAAGAGAAGGTGCCCACTACTGGAAAATAAACCTCTTTCCAATGATTTAGATACCCTGAAGACCCCCAGCAGAGAGGTTTCATATGAAGAAACCGCCAAAGGTGCAAAAAAGCAAATTATATGATGTTGTCGTCTGTGCGTCGTCACTACTGTGACATACTTATACTTTAGTTTTTCAGTATTTAAAGTACTTATAATTAAAATAAGTTGATAATTTTTACTGTACTTACTTATTATATAATAAGAATTAAGCCATGAAAAAATCAGTCAAATTGGTGAAACTATAAGCAAGTTACAGATATATTCATATTTCAAGTTGCCATATCTCCGTTCGATATTTTTCTACTTTTTTTTAATCATAAAAAATCTAATATACATTAGATTTAAATGAAACTTACAGGGAATATTACTTTTAGTAACTGCTAGGGCCGATCGTTCGAATATTTTGAATAGGATGAAAGAGTTCGGAGTAATAATGGAAACAAGAGCAAAAAAATTGTATTTTTCACGATTTTTGCCAGCCATTAAAATTGAAATGCCTGTATGCAAAAGTATAAAGGAAATTGTTCAATTACTCAATGACCGGCCCTAGGTGTGCCTACTGACTAATCATAGCCAAAATATAAAACAAATTTGTCCACGTATTATGGTGCTGTGCACTTTTAAATGTTGCTACTGGTATACGTACATGTGTACATGTGTACATGTGTACATACATCATTCTGCTTCACCTAAAATGTAAGCAATATGGATACCTATTTACCTGAGAAGTTTCAGCTCTTTACTCTAAATATTTTAGAAAATGACCTCCAGGTGTCGCGTACCCCCTTAAGGACAAGATTGAATGAACACAAGAGGTCGATTAAGTATGGCCAAGAAAATTCAGCCGTGTTTTAACACGTAAATAAATCTAATCACCGTATGGACTGGGAGAAATCTAACCTTTTTTTATAAATCAGGCTGTGGGTTCAGAAGGAAAATAATGTAATCCACATTAATTGAATATCTGCCCACGATGAATATTTTCAAGGGTCAATGGACCCCAGACATTATTTCAGGACTATTAATCACCAAACATATTGTCAACAAGCTTCCTTCCCCTCCCCTAGACCCGACCTCATGTCATCCTCAGGTCACATAGGGTTAGGGTAGTGACGTTTGTTATTTTCCAAGTTCTCTTTCTTTTGTAAGAGGTTGCTATTCAAGATAGCATCCTCCTTCCACTTTGTACTACTGAAGAAGATTGTAGTTAGCAATCGAAATATATAGTTTCGCTTACGCAACTCTTTCTTTCGTCCGACTGTAGTGTTAGTTGTGATATATATGTATGTATGTATGTATGTATGTATATATGCATGTATGTATATATATATATATATATATTTATATATATATAAACATATGTATATATATATATATATATATATATATATATATCGGTATGAATACATATGTATGTATATATATCACAACTAACACCACAGTCGGACGAAAGAAAGAGCTGCATAAGCGAAACTATATATTTCGACAGCTAACTGCAATCCTCTTCATAAGTACTACTAAAGAGGATTGCAGATTAGAAATCGAAATATATAGTTTCGCTTACGCAACTCTTTCTTTCGTCCGACTGTGGTGTTAGTTGTGATTTACAAATGTGTTACTACATTTTTCACCAGAGATGTATATATATGTTTATATATATATATATACATATATATATATATACATATATATATATATGTATATATATATATATATATATATATGTATGTATGTATATATATATATACATATATGATGATTATTCATATATATATATATATATATATATATATATATATATATATATATATATATATGACGTAAGCGGAGTAGGAAACACAGGAAACTAAATCTTCAGTTGTTCCTGACCAGTTTCGCAGGTATGGTTTTGAAAAAGCATATCTACGAAACTAGTCAGGAATAAACTCAAGACTAAGACTCCTGTGTTTCCTACTCCGCTTACGTCAACCTGTCAGAATTTCTCTCTCTCTCTCTCTCTCTCTCTCTCTCTATATATATATATATATATATATATATATATATATATATATATATATATATATATATAAATGTGTGTGTGTGTGTGTGTGTGTGTGTGTGTGTGTGTGTGTGTGTGTGTGTGTGTGTGTGTGTGTGTGTGTGTGTGTGTGTGTGTGTGTGTGTGTTTCTGTGTGTGTGTATGAATATGAATATATATATATATATATATATATGAGAGATTGGGTGGAGGAAGAATAAGCGAAGATGGGCTGGAACTTTTTATTGCTTATACGTTTCGACCGATTCGGTCTTCTTCAGTAAGCTGTCTACAAACAGTTGGACCACACATTTATACATCCGAGGATGGGAACAAGGACAGGTCACCCCGCTGGCTGTCTGGGGATTCCCTTTCCCGTATCATGCATACGTTTCCCAATTGTATTTATGATTAATTTACTTGTTGCCTTTGACAAACAAACAAAACCTTCCCTGTCATTGATATTTTCATAATAATTAATGTAGGCAGCTTCAACAGTCTTCCTCATGTCTCTCCTTAATCCCGTGTGTAAAACCTCGACTCCTTCCCAGTGGGGCAAATGTCCAGATCGGTCTGCATGTTGGACGAGTGAATTAGACGTCCTGTGTGACCTCAAGTCTCGTTTGTGCTCAGCTATGCGTTTCTCGACGCCTCGACCTGACTCGCCGTAATACGAAGATGAGCAACTACCGCAAGGAATGCTATAGATGATACTGAGAGCGTTTTGGGACAGTCCTTTTATATTCTTGGTCTTGACGATTTTTCCAATTTTGGAACTGGACGTCCTTGCTATTTTTATCCCACTCTTCCTAAGAAATCTGTCTATGCCTTCAGTTTTTCTAGAGTTAGGAACCGAAATATACTGTCCAGGGCATCCAGACATGAATCCTACCAACGTAGCAACCGCTCACGCTCCCCAATCCTAAGCCCCCGCTCCTCCTCGTCAGGGGCAAACAAATCCTCCTCCGCGCTCCCGCGCCGTGTGGCCATACCACGAGCCAGCTCGACTGGGAGGCCTAAGTTGAACCTGACGAAACTCACAAAGGAGACGCTGCGGGACATAATCCCCTTCACCAGCACTATTCCAGACACTGTCCAGTCTAGCGATAGTGCACTCTCCTCCTCCTCCTCCTCCGACAGCGAAGTGCTTACCCTCCAAGCCCCTAAGGCTAACTAAGCTTCCTCTTAAAATTCCCTCCAGCTAGTAGGACTCACTGAAGACAACTATTCCTATGGATAGATTGGATTTACGTGTGTTCTACCAGAACGTCCGTCACTGGGCCCCACAAAGGACCAGCACCTTGTTAGAGATTGCCAGACACGGTCCTGATGTAATTTGTTTGACTTCGATGGGTGATCCAGCCCCCGACTCTCTTCCCAAGATTCAAGGCTTCAACACTTGGAGTCGGGGTCTTGCTTTGCACTCGGGCGTCTGTATTTTGGCCAGGAAGTCCCTCCAGGCAACTATACTTGATCAATTTCATTATGAGCAGATGCTCGCGATCAAGTTAAGCAGCACTCGCGGTCCCATCCTCCTCTGTACCCTCTACCGCCCTCCCCGTATCCCCTTCCTCCCCTTTGTTGACATTGCCAAGGTGATGTCATACAAAATCCCAACCTTCTTCATTGGCGATTTCAACTGCAGTCATGCTGCTTGGAGCCCTGGAACGCACAACAGCAGCTCAGTGAGTCGGCAACTACACTCTCTTACTATACTTCACCGGCTGAAGTTCCTAGGTCAGGACTTTCCCACATTCATAGGTCATGGATTGCAGGGTAAGCCCGACCTGGCATTCTCCAACAGCCGAGCTTTCTTCCTCAACTCCACTATCTCACCCGGTGCCCCCACCCTCTCAGACCACATACCCTTAATCCTTCGCATCTCCACCTCACCCATCCTTATCCCCAGTGAGCCTCGGTTACGTTACAGTCAGGCCGATTGGGAAGGCTTCAAAAACACTCTCACGACATACACCAACACAAACATGGACAACACTCCACAAGCGGCGATAGAGCAGGAATGGCGCTCACTTACAAAGTTTGTCAAAAACGCTGTAAAAAAGCACATTCCTAGAACAAAGCACCGAAAGATTGCCACGTTCACCGCTTCTATGCGCACTAA
>NC_134801.1:8609364-8674364 GCF_046742065.1 Oratosquilla oratoria
CCCCAGTTCTCCTCCTCACCTCTTCATTTCTCACTCTATCAAGCCCAGTAATCCCTATCATACTTCTCAGGCATTTCATCTAAAACACATTCAAACTCCTTCTCTCTTCCTCTCTTATGTTCCATGTTTCTACCCCGTACAGTGCTGTCGGCACATTCACTCCTTCACACAATCTCCTCTTAGCATCCATTCCCAAATGTCTATTTCTCATTACATTTTTTAATCCCCGAAGGCATTTACTCGCTTCTCTGTCTACATTCTACCACCAACCCCACTGCTCCCTTTCCTGCCACATTCGCACCCAAGTATCTAAAACTATCCACTTCCTCTAGTCTCTCTTCCTTAATACTCACTTCCAGCCTGCTGCCACTCTCTCCCCTTGTACATCTCATCACCTTACTTTTGCCCACATTTATCTTCAACTTCTTTCTTTCACACCTTCCCAAACTCTGTCACTAACTTCCTCAATCCCTCTTCTGATCCTGCTACAGGCGTAGTGTCGTCAGCAAACAACATATATATACATATATGCAGATAAACCACCAAGGAATTAATATATTGGTGAACGAGAGCTGTCTTCTATCTAGACATCCTCAGGGTACCCTGAGGATGCCTAAATACACGAAAGAGCTCGGTCATCAATTTATCATTTTCCTTGGTGATTTTTCTGCATATGATCACGAGGTCATATGATTTTGTGGTTTCTCACACTCACACATACACACACACACACACACACACACACACACACACACACACACACACACACACACACACACACACACACACACACACACACACACACACACACACACACACACACACACGCACACACACACACACACGCACGCACGCACACACACACACACACACACACACACACACACATACATATATATATGTGTGTGTGTGTGTGTGTGTGTGTGTGTGTGTGTGTGTGTGTGTGTGTGTGTGTGCGTGCGTGTGTGTGTGTGTGTGTGTGTGTGTGTGTGTGTGTGTGTGTGTGTGTGTGTGTGTGTGTCTGTGTGTGTATGTGTGTGTGTGTGTGTGTGTGTGTGTGTGTGTGCGTGCGTGCGTGCGTGTGTGTGTGTGTGTGTGTGTGTGTGTGTGTGTGTGTGTGTGTGTGCGTGTGTGCGTGTGTGTGTGTGTGTGTGTGTGTGTGTGTGTGTGTGTGTGTGTGTGTGTGTGTGTGTGTGTGTGTGTGTGTGTGTGTGTGTGTGTGTGTGTGTGTGTGTGTGTGTGTGTGTGTGTGTGTGTGTGTGTGTGTGTGTGCAAAGATAGTGTGTGGAACATGGAGGACGGAAGGAAATAGAAGGAAGGTGTAGTAAGTGGTAAGATGATGAAGCAAGAAATTTTGTAAAAGAGAAGAAGTGAGCTTTCACAGACTGGTTACAAAATAGGACGAGATAATCATAGAAGAGGTAGGAAGCAAAGAGAAGAGCAGATGTGAAATGTGATAGGAATATGACAGGAAATTTTGAAAGTAATAAAAAGATGTTTTGGAAAGAAATTAAGAGAGGAAGAGGAGGCGAATCAAGTAGAAAAGAAAAGGTAAGAGGTGTAGATGAAGAGATGATAATGGAAGAGAAGGTAGTAAGGGGAAGGTGGGCAGAGTATTTTAGGGAGTTGCTGAATGTGAAGGAGGATAGGGAGGAAAAGGTAGTTGCAATGGGAAGCACTAAGAAAATGACAGTGATGAGAGAGGAAAATGAAAGAGAAATAAGGAAAGATGAGATGAAGGCAGTTTTTAAGATGATGAGAGCAGGTAAGGCACCTGGGTTAGATGGGTGTCATGCAGAATGTCTAAAAAAAAAAGGAGGCACACTGATGGTGGACTGGCTGGTGAGGTTGATTGATGTTTCTTTAAGAGAGGGTAGAGTGCCAGAGGACTGGAGAAGTGCCTTTATAGTTTTAATTTACAAGGGAAAAGGGGACAAGTGTGAGTGTAGTAGTTTTAGAGAGATTAGTTTGTTAATTGTAGTTGTGAAGACTGTGGGAGGTATTGCAGATATATGGGATATGAGCAAAGTTTTTAAGAGAGTCAAGAGTTTTTAGGAGAGTAGTAGAGCTTGTGTTCGAATCAGAAATGGAAAAAGTGAGTGGTTCGAGGAGGTGGACAATTCATACATGGATGGGGTGGTGCAAGAGGGAAATGCAAGGGTAGTGGGTCAGGGATTGGAGATGGTTAAAGAAAATGGAGAAAAGTGGGAGATAATTTTGTTGGTGTTTACTGACGACACTGCGCTTGTAGCAGGATCAGAGAAGTGATTGAGGAAGCTAATGGCAAAGTTTGGGAGGGTGTGCGAAAGAAGGAAGATGAAGATAAATGTGGGTAAAAGTAAGGTAATGAGATATACAAGGGGAGAAAGTGGCAGCAGACTAGAAGTGAGAATTTTAAGGAAGAAACTGGAGGAGTGGGGTAGAGATAGAATGTAGATTAAGAAAAGCGAATAAATGCCTTGGGGTATTGAAAAGTGTAATGAGAAATAGACATTTGGGAATGGATGCTAAGAGGAGATTGTATGAAGGAGTGATTGTGCCGAGAGCACTGTATGAGACAGAAACATGAAACATAAGAGAGGAAGAGAGAAGTAGTTTGAATGTGTTTGAGATGAGGTGCCTGAGAAGTATGATAGGGGTTACTAGGCTAGATAAAGTGAGAAACGAGAAGGTGATATGGAGAACGGCGCTGGAAAGGGAGTCGAGGGATAGAGTTGATGAAAGTGTATTGGGATGGTTTGGACACATGGAAAGAATGACTGAAGAAAGGTTAGTAAAAGAGGTGTGGAAGGCAGAAATGGAAGGAGTGAACATGAGGGGACGACCAAGAATTAGATGAATGGATGGGATAAAAGGGGGATTGGGAAAGAGGGGAATGTCTGTTGAGGAAGGACGGGAGAGGACAGAAGATATGGGTGAATGGAGAATGGTTGTGTATGGATGATGCTGTGATGCATAAGCGGGAGTGGGTGGGGAATTTTGGGTGAGGGAGTATGTATGAAAAATAAATTGACGCAGCCCGAAAGGATTTCTGCCCGTCTTCTCCATTTCTGCATGACGGAACGGAGAGGTGATGGTCACCGATTTAATGATGTGTTGTATCTTCCAACGCTGCTTCTGACTTTGGGCACTGGGGAGATGCAGGGATGACCCGTCATCCAGGAGGAGCCAAGAAAGAGGGAGGTAGGGGGGTTGATGGGGCTCGAGTGTGTGGGGATGGAATGGGTGGTAGTGGTTTTATGCCTTTGTTTTATGGCTACCTCTCATGTAAAGGTGAAACTCCTTTGGTGTATATATATACATATATATATATATATATATATATATATATGTATATATATATATATACATATAATATATATATATATACATATATGTATGTATATATATGTATATGTATATATATGTATGTATATATATATATGTATATATATATATATATATATATATATATATATATTGAGGCATTCTGACAGGTTGGCGTAAGTGCAGTATGAAACATAGGAGTCTTACTCTGAATTTATTCCTGACTAGTTGTCGAAACTAGTCAGCAATATACTCAGACTAAGATCCCTGTGTTTCTTACTCCACTTACGTCCGTATATATATTTATATATATATATATATATATATATATATATATATATATATATGTATATATACATATATGTATATACATACATATATACATATATATATACATATACAGTATATATGTATGTATATATATAAATATATTTTATTATTATATATATATATATATATATATATATATATATATATATATATATATATATACATATATTGTGAAGGTGGGTGAGGAAGACATAAATCAGAATCCAAGATTCTGTTTCGCACAAATAGGCTTCTTCGGAGACGACCATGGGTAAGCTCTCCGAAGCTCATCACAGTGCCCCGTATATATATATATATATATATATATATATATATATATATATATATATATGTGTATATATATGTATATATATATATATATACATATATATACGTATATACACAGTGCCCCGTATATATATATATGTATATATATATACATATACATATATATATATATATATATATATATATATATATATATGAGAGAGAGATTTTGGGTGATGGAAGTAAAATGAAGATGCTCTCGGAATAGTTTGTACTCTTACGTTACGACCACTTTGGTCTTCTTCAGAGAGTTTTCTACAGAAGGTTCTTAAATGTCACATTTTATATCACTCTTGAGGGGCCACTCGGTCAGGTTATAGCGTCCGGGAGGTGAACATTTGTCTGGTGTCTCAGCGACTCAGTACAAGGACACTTGCCACCTTTGATAAGCAGATGAATCCCTCTCTTCCATTAGTGTTTTCTTTTACGTTTATGTGTGCAGCTTCAATCGTTTTTCTTGTTTTGGACTCAAAACAGCCAAAGTCTCCTCCAACAAAATAGCGAAAATTGTTAAAAGACAAGAAAAAAGTCCTATCAATGAGCTAAGTGTGGTTTATGAGATTCCTTGTAAAGGGTGCTCAGCCTCCTATTTCGGCGAGTCGAGCAGAGGTTTAGACAAACGTATATATAAACATAAAATGACATTAGAGCGCACAGGACGTCCAACTCCTTAGTTCAACATGCAGACAAATTTGGTCACCATCCTCATTGGAAAGAGGCCAAAGTCCTCAGAAAAGGTCAGGAAAAGAAAACAAGAAAAATTATTGAAGCTGCATACATAAACGTAAAAGAAAACACTAATGGAAGAGAGGAATTCATCTGCTTATCAAAGGTGACAAATGTTCACCTCCCGGACGCTATAACCTGACCGAGTGGCCCCTCAAGAGTGATATAAAATGTGACATTTAAGAACCTTCTGTAGAAAACTCTCTAAAGAAGACCAAAGTGGTCGTAACGTAAGAGTACAAACTATTCCGAGAGCATCTTCATTTTACTTTCATCGCCCAAAATCTCTCATCTGTCATTTGATATCTAAATATGTCGAGAGCTGGTGGAAATGAGAGGATGTGGAAGGAATACTACAGAAGACAAGTTACACAATTTGATCAGTTCAATTAAGGTGCCTGAAGTTAATGGTAAATCGTGCTTATTTAACTCTTCTTTTAGATAGATTAAAAGGTCATCCAAAGGAACTTTCGTAAACAAACTAACAATATCATAACTTACCAATTTAAATTCATAATCTGGTTTTACCTCACTTAGTTTTTTAATGAGGTCTAAACTGTTCTTAACATGTGAAGTGAAAATAGTTCCACTTCACATGTTAAGAACAGTTTAGACCTCATTAAAAAACTAAGTGAGGTAAAACCAGATTATGAATTTAAATTGGTAAGTTATGGTATTGTTAGTTTGTTTACGAAAGTTCCTTTGGATGACCTTTTAATCTATCTAAAAGAAGAGTTAAATAAGCACGATTTACCATTAACTTCAGGCACCTTAATTGAACTGATCAAATTGTGTGTTAAAGATTGCAAATTCCAATTTAATGATAAATTTTATTCTCGGAAATTTGGCATGAGCATGGGTAATCCTCTTTCCCCCGTATTGAGTAATTTATATATGGAGTTTTTTGAAACTAAAATTTTAAGTAAGATCATTCCCCCCAACATAACATGGATGCGGTACATTGATGACATCCTATGTCTGTGGCCCTTTCAAGATAATGTAAATTATTTTTATGTAAATTTAATAATTTGGTCAGTTCCATTAAGTTCACGGTGGAGATAGAGAGTGACGGTATTTTGCCTTTCCTTGATTGTAATATCTACCGCCGTGAAAGTGAGTTGAAGTTTAGTGTATATCACAAATCAACCAATGTTTGTTCATATATACACTATTATTCCTCACACCCTGATTGCGATCAGAGATCTGTTTTTTTCGTCGATGTTCCTCAGGGCCCTACGCATTTGCAGCCCAGAGTACATCGATGATGAAATAAGATGTATTTACGATATTGGTATTAAGCTACAATACCCCACACATGTTCTTGACACAGCATACAATCGTGCTAAAAGGACATTTTATAACCTTAGGTCAACTCAAACTTTCAATATGAATAACTTGCTAATTCTACCATACCAAGAGAACCTGCAAAACATTCCAAATATATTACGTAAATTTAACATTAATGTAGTTTTCAACAATAAGAACACTGTAAGACAATTGCTCATAAATAATTCTGTCAATAGTGATAAAGGGTGTGTGTATAAAATATCTTGTAAATCATGTAATCAGTTTTATGTTGGTCAGACTGCTAAAACACTCACAACACGAAACAATCAACACAAGAAATACGTTAGAGAGGGAAACCAATCTAGCGGTATATTCAACCACATGATCCATTTTTACTACCCAGTTGACTGAGATAACGCTAAAGTCATCACATACAACAACAACATAACAGAAAGAAATTTAATTGAATGCAGTTTGATCAAATCTAGTAAGGGGATAAATGTTAATCTTCATCAAGGTTTGTACAAATTAGATAGTTATATTTCTCATGAAATTTCAAAATTATTTAAATTATAATATAAATTATGAGCAGTTATCCCATACTTGTTGGTTACCAGGACGGTTCAAACGTCCATCACGTGTACTTCTTCCACTACCTCTCCGAATGCCCTCTTCACTATGTCATATATTCTGTACCTTGTTTCTTCATTTTATAATTCATTCTTTGTATCTGTACTGAAGATGTAATTACACATAAGCGCTCTGCTTCGTTAGTTTACTTTTCCTAGTGATTAATTACGCATATATATATATATATATATATATATATATATATATATATATATGTATAATATATATATATATATATATATATATATATATATATGTATATATGTATAATACATATATATATATATATACATACACCAAGACTTTTTCCCCCTTACAAGGGAGGTAGCCAAAAAGAAAAAGGCATAAAACCATTCCCAACCAATTCCATCCCTAAGTACACTCCACCGCCCTCCACCCTCCCTCTTATCTTAGCACCTCCTGGATGATGGGTCATCCCTGCACCTTGTCCACTGCCCTGGGTCAGAAGCAGTGTCGCAAGACACAGCACATCCACAGCAACGCCACTTCATTAAATCGGCGACCCCCCTCTCCTTCCCTCCATGCAGAAAAGGAGAAGACGGGGAGAAATCCCTTCGGGTTGCGTCAAATTTTGCTCACACATACTACCTCAACCCCCATCCCCCCACTCGTTCCACCTTATGCATCACAGCATCATCCATATACAACCATTCTCCATTCACCCCTGTCTTCTGTCCTCTCCCCTCCTTCCTCAACAGACATTCCCCTCTTCCCCAAAGACCCCCTTCACCCCATCCATCCATCTCATCCTAGGACGCCCCCTCATGTTCACTCCCTCCACATCTGCCTTCCATACCTCTTTAATTAGTCTTTCTTAACTCATTCTTTCCATGTGTCTAAACCATTCTAATACTCTTTCATCAACCCTATCTCCCAACTCCCTCTCCACCCCCATTCTCCTCCTCACCTCCTCATTTCTCACTCTATCTAGCCTAGTAACCCCCATCATACTCCTCAGACACCTTATCTCAAACACATTTAAACTCCTTCTCTCTCCCTTCCTTATGTTCCATGTTTCTGCCGCATACAATGCTGTTGGCACAATCAGTCCTTCATACAGTTTCCTCTTAGCATCCGTTCCCTAATGTCTATTCCTCACTACACTTTTTAATTCACCAAGGCATTTACTCGCTTCTCTCAATCTACATTCTACCTCCACCTCCACTCCACCCTTTCCTGCCACATTTGCACCCAAGTATCTAAAACTATCCACTTCCTCCATTCGCTCTCCCTTAATGCTCACTTCCAGTCTGTTACCACTTTCACCCCTTGTACATCTCATTACCCTACTTTTACTCAAATTTATCTTCAATTTTCTTCTTTCACACACTTTCCCAAACTCTTTCACCAACTTCTTCAATTCCTCCTCTGACCTGCTACAAGCGCAGTGTCGTCCGCAAACAACAGTTGGCTCACCTTACACTTTTCTCCATTTTCTTTAACCAACTCCAATCCCTGACCCACCACCCTTGCATTTACCTTTCGCACCACCCCATCCATGTATAAGTTGAACAACCAGGGTGACATAATATATCCCTGACGAAGTCCCACCTTTACCTCGAACCACTTACTCTCTTCATTACTAATCCTGACACATGCTATACTATTCTCGTAAAAACTCTTGATAGCTCCTGGTAGCTTTTCTCCTATCCCGTATATCCGCAAAACTTCCCACAGTGCCTTCCTGTCTACCCTGTCATAAGCCTTTTCCAGATCCATAAAAGCCAAAAAACATCGTTACCTTTTCCTATAGCTTTCTCACATATCTGTCTTACCACAAAAATCTAATCTACACAACCTCTACCAGTCCTAAATCCACACTCTTCCTCAGCAATTACTGCCTCTGTTCCTCTCCTAGTCCTTTCAATCAAGATCCTCCCATAAGCCTTCCCAACTACACTTAACAAACTAATCCCTCTGAAACTACTACACTCACACTTATCCCCTTTTCCCTTGTAAAGTGAAACTATACAGGCACTCCAGCAAACATTAAATAACCTCACCAGCCAGTCCACCATCACTGTACCTCCTTTTTTAAGACATCCTGCATGTCATCCATCCAGACCAGGTGCCTTTCCTGCTTTCATCATCTTAACAACTGATCTCACTTCATCCTTCCTTATTTCTCCTCCATTATCCTCACTCATCACGGTCATTTTCTTAGCACTTCGCACTGCAACTATCTTCCCCTCCCTATTCTCCTTCACATTTAGCAACTCCCTAAAATACTCTGCCCACCTTCCCCTTACTGCCTTCTCTTCCATTATCATCCCTCCATCTACACCTCTTACCTTTTCTTCTCTACTTGATTTGCCTCCTCTTCCTCTTTTAATTTCTTTCCAAAACATCTTTTTATTACTTTCAAATTTTTCTGTCATACTCTTACCCCATTTCACATCTGCTTTCCTCTTTGCTTCCTTTACCTTGTGCTTTACTTATCTTTTCTTTTCTTTGTACCTCTCATATGTCTCCCTCGTCCAATTTTGTAACCAATCTGTGAAAGCTCGCTTCTTCTCTTCTACAACCTTCTTTGTTTCCTCATCCCACCATTCACTACCCTTTCTTCTATTTCCTCCCGTCCTTCTTGTTCCACACATTATCTTTGCACGCTTTGTGACTCCCTACTTTAACCATCCACATTCCTCCTCCACTCCTAGCTCTACTCTATCCTTCACTCCCTCCCACTCCCCTCTTAGCTTCTTCTTGTACTCCTTCTCCTTTTCATTTTCATTTAAAGAATTTACTCTAAGCACCTCCCTACCTTTTGTCCTTTTCCTCTTTCTTCATCTATCCTCCACTCTCAACTTACCTTCCATCAAAAAATGATCTAATATTCCCCCACTCTCTCCCATTAGCACATGTACATCCTTAACTCTTCCTATTATACTCCTATCTACCACTGCATAGTCCATTAACGCTCTATCTACCACCCTTCCACCCACCACCCCCTCCCATTAAACTTATGCTTGACTTTCTTCCTAAACACTGTGTTTGCTATCATCAACTTTCTTTTTAGACACATCTCCACTATCAACTCTCCACTACGGTTCTTTCCCGGAACTCCATATTTCCCAACCACTCCATCAATTGGTTCATTTCCTACCCTAGCATTAAGGTCTCCCAGTACTACTACATTGACATTTCTCCCTAATCCCTATATGCATTCATTTAAATCTATTCATGAAAGAATCCCTTTCTTCTACACTCTTCTCACTACCAGGCCCATATGCACTTGCAAAAACCCACATCTCCTTTCCCAGTTTCACCTTCATCCACACGCACACACACACACACACACACACACACACACACACACACACACACACACACACACACACACACACACACACACACACACACACACACACACACACACACACACACACACACACACACACACATATATATATATATATATACATATATATACATATATATATATATATGCAATAAAAACACATAGGAACGTGTGTTTTATAAATGCAAGGTAACCACTTTAGAAAATAAACAAACGGAGCAGAGCGCTTTCGTATATTACATCCAGTGTAATATACACTAGATGTAATATACGAAAGCGCTCTGCTCCGTACACACACACACACACACACACACATATATATATATATATATATATATATATATATATATTCATATTATATATATTTATATATGTATATATATATATGTGTGTGTGTGTGTGTGTGTGTGTGTGTGTGTGTGTGTGTGTGTGTGTGTGTGTGTGTGTGTGTATACATATATATATTGTTACGGGACGAGCTGGTTATGTGAAGAGACGTTACGTATAACGGATAAGTGCTTAAGAACCAGCTCACTTCTAGAAGCCACTGTAGGACTGAACTATCTGGTCAGGGCCTAGATAATTCGTAAGACTAGAAGTAAAGGTAACAAAGAAGATTCCAGGAAAGGAATATTAAACTAGCGATAAAACTAGTAAACGAAATTATTAATATCATGGAAAATATTTACAGGCAATCAACACAAAAGAGAATGGGCAGTAGGGTCAATGGGACCGTTACATGATTATAAGAATATGGAAAGTATCGTTCAAATAAGAAACACAAGATACGTATACAATATGGTACTATCTAAGTACAAAGAGATCAGGAACATGTATCAAAATAAGTAATAAGTACAAATATAAGTATAAAGTAATGCAATGTATATAAGACACGTAATGTAGGCAAAAAGGGTGATCACTTCACACCAATCGTCTCATGAGTCTAAACTTCTAGTTTTTATCAAGAGATCAATATGCGAGAAAATGACAAGGTGTGAGCGATTTCCACCGCTTATATACCATTGGACCGGAAACGGGACACTTCCGGTGAAGGGTGCGGGTGAGCGCAAAGGGGGGGAGGAGGGTAAGTTAACACACGTCAACATGGGTAGTTTTAAGACCCTCGACTCGCTTGAACAATCTACTTATTTAGTAACTGTCAAATCTGTGCGCTCCGAACTATTCAGGATTTCGCTTGTCTGTTTGTTCTACAAGAGTGCGCACCTTTCTCCGCACGTAGGCAAGATTACATATAGTGGACGGGCGTTACTACTTAACATTGTTACAATACATACATAGACAAGAAATATGAACATAGTTATGTAATACAAAGGAACACAATTCTATAACATAATTACACATATAACGTAATATCTAATATTACGTTACACCTCCACCGTTTGGGAAAGCTTTTCACTTTCTGTTGAAAAGCTACGTTCTAGAAAGTACGGAGTAGTTCTTCTGCGCAGGGGACAGCTTCTTGCTGTAGTAGGCGATAGCGTGAAGAACTTCATTGTGTTCTTGCAAGAGGGCGGCACCGATACCGGTGTCGCTGGCGTCGACTTGCAGAAGAAAGGGTCGTTGGAAATCGGGTGCCCTTAGAACTGGTGCGTTAGTGAGAAGGGACTTCAGGTTTTTGAAGGCCGTCTCACAGGTAGGTGTCCACACGAAGTCGTGGTCTTTTCTCAACAGGTCAGTCAATGGTTCTGCTACATCTGAAAAATTTGGACAAAAACGGCGATAATAGCCACTCATTCCAAGGAATCGACGTACCTCTCTACGATTAGTGGGTGTTGGTACATCATTGATGGCTTTTATCTTGGCGTCTATTGGAAACACTTGGGAATTTCCAACTTTAAATCCCAAATAGGGGACCTGTGTATGTCCGAAATCACATTTGGACAAATTGATGGTAAGGTTTGCTTGGTCTGCTCTATAAAAGAAATTATTTAAGTGTTCAATGTGTTCTGTCCAAGACTGACTAAATATTATCACATCATCTAGATAAGTTTTTACTCCTGGCAATCCTGCAACAAGATTACTTATCATTCTTTGGTAAGTGGCAGGGGCATTTTTAAGCCCAAATGGCATTGCTCGGAATTGAAACAATCCCTCTTCCGTAATGAAAGCGGTAACTTCTCTTGAGCGAGGGTGTACCGGGATTTGATAGTATCCCCTTAACATATCCAACTTGGATACATACTTGGCAGTTCCTAGACTGTCTATGATATCATCTATCCTAGGGATAGGAAAAGCATCGGCCTTAGTATGGGCATTGATTTTCCTGTAGTCAATGCACAGGCGATAAGAATTGTCAGATTTAGGGACAAGAATGCAAGGAGATGCCCAAGGACTACTGGAGGGTTCAATTATTCCCTGTTGAAGCAGAGTGTTTATTTCTGCTTTTATGAACTCCTTCTTTTTTGGATTGACTCTATAAGGGGCTTGTTTGATAGCTCTTGGCGAGTCTAGAATTATTTCATGTTCTATCAAAGAAGTGAATCTTGGGGAATCTAGAAATAATTTTGGAAAACTTCTTAAGAGAGAAAGAATGTCTTTACCTTGTTTCTCAGATAAGTGTCCTACTTTTATCTGAAGATTTTGTAGTATCTGAGAGTTTTCCAAGGGAATCTCAGGAGGATTAGGCAGGTTATCAGGAGGCTCTTCCGATTCTATTGTGGTAGAGCTGCAAGCTGGAATTGGATCTCTGGAATAATAAGGTTTTAAGGTATTTATGTGACAGAGACGGGAACTCTTTCTTCTGTCTGGAGTTTTGATTATGTAGTTGAGATCACTGGCTCTGGACAAGACTTTATAGGGTCCTTTGTATTTAGCCTGCAATGGATCTCCTGGTATGGGAAGATAAAGTAACACTTGATCTCCTGGAGAGAAAGTTCTAAGTTTAGAATTTTTATCATACCGACCTTTCATTACTCGTTGAGCATTCGTCAAGTTCTCTCTTGCCAACTTCCAAGCTTCTAACAACTTCTCGGTGACCTGGGACACGTATTTCAAAGAAGGAACTGGTGGTTCTTCTTTCATCCATTGTTCATGAAGTATCTTTAGGGGGCCACGGACTTCATGACCGAAGACTAATTCTGACGGGCTGAATCCAAGGCTTTCTTGAATTGTTGTTCGGGTGGCGAACAACAAAAAGGGGAGTCCGTCTTCCCAATTTCGAGTGTTCTCAGCACAGAAGATTCTTAACATTGTCTTGAGCGTTTGGTGAAAGCGCTCTAGAGCACCTTGTGATTGAGGATGATAGGCGGAGGAAGTTACATGATTTATACCTAGTGTTACAAGAGTTTCTCTAAACTTGTTGGAAAGAAAATTACTTCCTTGATCACTTTGAATGTTCTTAGGAAATCCTACCATAGTGAAATATTTCAACATTTCTCTGATTATGTTTTGAGCTTTAATATTTTTCAAAGGAATTGCTTCTGGAAAACGAGTGCTCATACACATGATTGTGAGAATGTACTGATTTCCTTTACTTGAAGGAGGTAAAGGTCCTACACAGTCAATAAGAATTTTTTTAAATGGCTCTTCCATTACAGGAATGGGATGGAGTGGAGCTTCTACAATTTTCTGGTTGGGCTTACCTACAAGTTGACATGTATGACATGTTTTACAATATTGGGCAACATCTTTGACAACCGTGGGCCAATGGAAATGTTGGGTTATGTTGAACAAGGTCTTTCTTACCCCTAAGTGACCTGCTAAGGGAGTATCATGAGCCAATTTTAGAACATTATTCCTGAAACCAAGAGGGAGGACTATTTGATTCCTTACTTGCCATGGCTGGTCAGCGGTTGCGGTGGATGCTCTCCATTTTCGCATTAGGACTCCGTTTTCTATATAGAAACCTCGTGACATATTTTCAACTTCTTCTGGAGATGAAACAAACTCGTACAAATTTTTAAGAGAAGGATCTGACTTCTGTTCTTTGATTAATTCTGCTCTAGATAGAGAAACTGGTGAAGAAGAAGATGGGTCAGTTTGGGAGAATAGGGATTCTAAATTATAGGTCTCCTCTTCAGATTTCTTGTACTGAGATCTGGTTACAGCACAAGCGGGAAACAACTGTAAGTTATCTGAAGGTTCTACTGAGGTCTTAGGGTTATTTGTTATTAAAGGAGAAATGACTTTGCTTCCAGCGATGTCATTGGCCAACAATAAGGATATTCCTACTATGGGAAGAGAGTCTACTACTGCTACTTTAACCATTCCGGTTGTTAAATCAGACCGCAAGAAAACATTATGTAATGGACATTTTACAATTCCTCCAACTCCTTCTATCAATATATCATAACCTGTATATGACTCACCCAGATTCTGCAAGACAAAATTTAAAATCAGACTTTGCTTTGCTCCTGTGTCTCGGAGTATGGAAATAGGATATTGTTGTGAACTACTACTATGAGATATAGTTCCTGAAGATACAAATGGTTTGAAACAAGGATCATGATCTGATGAGGGGGGTTCTACATTACTTGACAATACCGGCTTCTTTGGTAGTTTATCCTGAATAGAGGATTTTGAATCATCTGATTTTATATTACTTACAAGAGTTGGTGTCTTATTGGAGAATGAGGGTGCCAGTCTCTTTCTGCAATTTGAAATGTGATGGCCAGCCTTTTTACAATATGAACAAGTTACAGGGGGATTAGTCTTAAACCTTTCCATTCTTTGCCAAGGTTGGTTTGGAGGATATTGATTGAAATCAGACCTGTAACTGAAATGTGATGGGCTAGACTGATTTTCAAAGGGTTTCTTTGGGAACCAAGGATCAGAGTATTTTGTTGAATCTGGAATATATGACTTTGACTTTTGGGATTCCATTTGTCTTGACTTAGGTTTATGATTTAGTGTGAACTCATCAGCCAATACAGCAGCTTTAGTTAAAGTTTCGGGAACATGATCATCTATAAAAATCCTAAGATCTGTCTCTAAGGTATTCTTAAACTGCTCCAATAAAATCAACTGTTTAAGTCTATCTAAGGTGTCTGTTTCACTAGCCAAACACCACCTATTGAATAACCTCTCTTGTTGAGCTGCATATTCTACGTATGTTAACTGAGGTGCTTTCCTATAATTACGGAATTTCTGCTTCTGAAAGAGAAGTATAAATTTGCTGAGCCTTACCCTTAAATTGTGTTTGAATGATTAATGGCCAATTTTCTTTAGGGATTTGTAACTGTTGCGCCAATTTTTCCCACTGAAGAAAGAAAATTTCTGGCTCTCCTTCTGAAAATTGGGGTAAAAGTTTTACATACTTGGAAATATCTATATGACCTTCCTGAACTACGGGTTGTCTATCAACAATCTTAGCTTCTACTTCTGTCTTCTTTAATTCTAACTCTACTTGTTTCACTTTAGCTTCCTCTTCTCTAGCTTTAAATTCTGCCAATTTGATTTTAGTTTCGTCCTCTTTAGCTACTTGTTTCACTTTAGCTTCCTCTTCTCTAGCTTTAAATTCTGCCTCAATTTGCATTTGTTTGTTTAGTTTCCTCCTCTTTAGCTTTAAATTCTGCCTCCATTTGCATTTGTTTCAATTTAGCTTCCTCCTCAATTTCTACTCTCCTGACCTTTAATTCAATCTCCTTAATCTTAAGTTCGGTTAGACGTGCCTCTATTTCTAATCTATTTGAAGGAATTTGTATAGCTTTAACCTCTTCTGGAGATAAGATCTCATCTTCGATCAGATTTTCAACGAGTTCCTGAAGTAATTTTTTCTTTCGCAAACTTGTATAAATGTCTACTCCAAAGTTCTTGCCTATTTCTATCAAAGTGTCTTTAGTTTGTTTCTTTAAGAAACTTACCTTGGGATTTTGAACGAATTCTTGAATTATATCATCCATCTCTAAAAGAATGTGTTAAATACCTGATAAAATATCCTTGGCAAGGATCGCCACTTTGTTACGGGACGAGCTGGTTATGTGAAGAGACGTTACGTATAACGGATAAGTGCTTAAGAACCAGCTCACTTCTAGAAGCCACTGTAGGACTGAACTATCTGGTCAGGGCCTAGATAATTCGTAAGACTAGAAGTAAAGGTAACAAAGAAGATTCCAGGAAAGGAATATTAAACTAGCGATAAAACTAGTAAACGAAATTATTAATATCATGGAAAATATTTACAGGCAATCAACACAAAAGAGAATGGGCAGTAGGGTCAATGGGACCGTTACATGATTATAAGAATATGGAAAGTATCGTTCAAATAAGAAACACAAGATACGTATACAATATGGTACTATCTAAGTACAAAGAGATCAGGAACATGTATCAAAATAAGTAATAAGTACAAATATAAGTATAAAGTAATGCAATGTATATAAGACACGTAATGTAGGCAAAAAGGGTGATCACTTCACACCAATCGTCTCATGAGTCTAAACTTCTAGTTTTTATCAAGAGATCAATATGCGAGAAAATGACAAGGTGTGAGCGATTTCCACCGCTTATATACCATTGGACCGGAAACGGGACACTTCCGGTGAAGGGTGCGGGTGAGCGCAAAGGGGGGGAGGAGGGTAAGTTAACACACGTCAACATGGGTAGTTTTAAGACCCTCGACTCGCTTGAACAATCTACTTATTTAGTAACTGTCAAATCTGTGCGCTCCGAACTATTCAGGATTTCGCTTGTCTGTTTGTTCTACAAGAGTGCGCACCTTTCTCCGCACGTAGGCAAGATTACATATAGTGGACGGGCGTTACTACTTAACATTGTTACAATACATACATAGACAAGAAATATGAACATAGTTATGTAATACAAAGGAACACAATTCTATAACATAATTACACATATGACGTAATATCTAATATTACGTTACAATATATATATATATATATATATATATGTATGTATGTATATATATTTACATACATATGTGTATGTATGTGTGTGTGTGTGTGTGTGTGTGTGTGTGTATACATATATATATATATATATAGATAGATAGATATATATATATACACATATATATATATATACATATATATATATATATATATATATATATATATATATATATGTATGGATATTGAAGTATGGAAGATGAATGAGTGGAAGGGCGGTGAGTTAAACACAGAGAACAGTTGGAGTTTTATTCACTGACGTTTCGTCCTTACCAGGACATTCTCAAAGTACATACAGTTTCAGAAAATTAACAGCCTATATAATCCAGCCTTGCCGTGTTCCTCTCCTTCCACTCTCATCCGTCCTCAACCCTTTTTTTTTCATGTGACTCCGACCATGTCACTTTTCCCTCCGTTCTCAATTGTCCTTTTTACCTCCTTGATAATCAGAGTACCTACCGCTCCTGCTAATTTTATAAATCCTTCCCTATGGTTCATGCAGGGGTGGGAAGTAATGTAGGCTGCCTCCACTATTTTTCTTTTCTTTTTCTCTAGACCTTTGTGGAGCACCTCTATCTTGTTCCAATCTGGAAGATGACCACATTGGTCTAAATGAACTACTAGTGAGTTGGAGGTTCTGTGAGCTCTGACGTCATTTTTGTGCTCATATGTCCGTTGCTCCACTGATCTTCCCGTCTCTCCATAATATCCTAACGGACAACCACCACATGGTATATTATAGACCGCGCCTTTCTCCATATTCTTTTCTGACTTATTACTATTCTTGACAACTTCTCCTAATTTTGTACCCGTGGAGAAGACGGGAGGAAGATCAGTGGAGCAACGGACATATGAGCACAAGATTGGAACAGGATAGAGGTGCTCCACAAAGGTCTAGAGAAAAAGAAAAGAAAAATAGTGGAGGCAGCCTACATTACTTCCCACCCCGGTTCCTGGAGCTGCAGCGTCTACGTCGTGGGACCACCCCCCAACCCCAAGAGTTGGGGGCCAAACGGCAGCAACTACCCCTGGCCACCGGCTCTACGCAGGTGACACCGATCCCCAAGAGGAGCTACGCCTACCTTGGGGAGTACCACAATCCTTTTTCCCAACATGCAATATTACGTTTTTTCTGCACCAAGGGGTGATTTTCCGGCGATCACCCCTCTTCTTCTACTTTTAGCTGGAGATGTAGAGAGCAATCCTGGGCCCACCACAAAATACACATGCCCAACATGCTCTAAACCCATTACTTCGAGCAGACAGACAAAGGGCTCAGTTCAGTGCAATATGTGCAAAAACTGGGCCCACCTCACTTGTACAACACTTGCTGACACAAACCAATACACAAACATTTGGACATGTTCTACCTGCCCTCCAGTAACTCCACTCCCACCTCCCCAACCACAGCCAGCACCCTCACCCACTCACAATTTCCCTCTGCCCTTACTCCCGATTAGTACTCCCCTTCCTTTGTCCCCGATCTCTCCTTCCCCCCCACCTCTGACCCAGATCCTACACCTTCCCCACTACCACCCCAACCTCAACCCCAAACGGCAACATACAACACATACAAAACACACAACATCAACATATTACAACACAACATTGACGGTATTAACACGAAAAAACATGAACATGAACACTTTCTTAAACAACACAACATACACATTGGGATTTTACAAGAAACAAAACTAAGACACTCACACAAAACACCATCATTTCATAATTACACCACCATCAGACAAGACCGGACTGACGGCAATGGCGGTGGACTAATCACCCTGATCCATCACTCCATCTGTTTTGTGGACACAAGTGCCACAACCAAAATTCTCCTCCCTACCACAGATAACACAACAGAAATCCAATCCATTCGAATCCGCACAGGCAACAAATCAACACTGACAATAGTTAACATGTACATTCCCCCCCAATCATCCCCCACAGTTCCAGACACCTTCAGGCCTCATTTTAGCCAACTAGCCTCAATCCCCAACCTGATCATGGGTGGAGACTTCAACGCCAAGTCGTCTGCCTGGTATGTCGACAACCCTGACACAGACAGAGGGCTTGATATACAGACTCAGTTTGACTCATTGACTATCATGAACAACACACATAATCATACACATATCCCACACCAAGCCCTCTACACTCCCTCCTCTCCTGATATCACCTTTTGCTCCCCCTGCCTAACCCCAACAACATCATGGAGAGTGGTCGGAACCCTTGGCTCTGACCACCTTCCAATCATCATCACCACCAAAACAAGATGCACCCCAGCTGGCCACAGACACACTTACACCAATTACAAGAGAGCTAACTGGGAAGCTTTTACTGAAGAGACAGAACAACATTTTGAAACACTTAACAGTACACCAATCACAAACATAAACAATGCTGTGCACACTTTTAATACAATCATACAAAATGCAGACAAGAGATACATCCCTAGAGGCAACAGAAAATCACACAACCCCAACTTCACACCAGAAATCCAAAGCCTCATCAGACAACGTGACACACTTAAACACGGTACCCCCACACCTATACCTCAAAACATAGCAGACCAAATACAAACACTAAACACTGTGATTGCCAATAAAATACATGAACAAAAAACACAAAATTGGCAAAACTTTATCAATACACTTGATCACAAAACAAACACCAGCAAATTGTACAAAACACTCAACAGCATTACACTATCCAACAGTAACACTACACGCTCTCACGCAGCAATAATCACAACAACAGATAATCTACCCTCAAACAGACAACAAGCAAACGCACTCATACGTCATTTTGCACAGACAAGCCATCTCACTTCTCACCCTGACGACCGACGCACCATTCGACGTAAGAAAGACTTTCCCACAGACTCAGACTATATACCCTTCATAGACAGTCAGACAAAACTCATAATACATAGTCTCAAGCACTCATCTGCCTGTGGACCTGATAACATAAGCAACATCCACCTAAAACACATTGGACCACAAGGTATACACGCACTCACAAACATTGCAAACTACAGCTATTCACACAACACTATACCCGACATCTGGAAGCATGGTAAAATAATCACCATTCCAAAACCGAACAAAGACCCAACAATCCCAACATCGCACCGTCCAATCACACTTCTTTGCACCCCCTCTAAAGTCATTGAACGCCTAATACTTAAACTTGTCACACCACATATTCCCCTTGCTGACTCACAACACGGTTTTAGGCCACTACACTCCACAAACACTCTTCTGACAAACCTCACACAAAGAATTTTAGATGGCATCAATTCAGATAGGCCCCACCAAAGAACACTTCTTATAACATTAGACATTAGTAAAGCTTTTGATGCTATCCCCCGCCACAACCTAACAAATAAAATATATAACACAGACATGCACAATAACACCAAAAGATGGCTGGCCAATTATCTGGCAGGTAGGAATGCTTACGTGTCATATAATGGTCAATCATCGCACATCAGAAACATTAAGAACGGAGTACCACAGGGCTCGGTTCTATCCCCCACACTATTTAATCTATACATGCATGACTTACCCACGCCAGACACCTCAGAAATACAAATCTCTTCCTACGCAGACGACATAACAATCACATGCACACATCGTAACACAGACAAAGCTGCAGAAATAATCCAGCCATACCTTGACACACTCAACACATGGTTCATCACAAACAGACTCAAAATAGCTCCAACCAAATCTACAGCAACACTTCTCACCAACTGGACAAAAGAACACAAATACATACCTCATCTCTACATCAACAACACTCTAATACCACACACAAACACACCGAAAATTCTTGGTGTAACATACGATACATCCATGTCTTTCAAACAACACATCACAAACATAAAAAACAAATCGCACACCCAGACTTAATGCACTTAAGTCAATCACTGGAACACCATTTGGACAAAACAAAGAAACTAATATAACAATATACAAACAATCCATACGCTTAGTGTTAAATTATGCGAGTCCTGCATGGGCTCCTAATCTCAGTGAGACA
This sequence comes from Oratosquilla oratoria, assembly GCF_046742065.1. Taxonomy (NCBI): domain Eukaryota; kingdom Metazoa; phylum Arthropoda; class Malacostraca; order Stomatopoda; family Squillidae; genus Oratosquilla; species Oratosquilla oratoria. The sequence continues at coordinate 8,630,182 of NC_134801.1, forward strand.
CACCACAACACCCTTCAAATCATACAAAACAAAGCCCTAAAAACAATTACAGGCTGCACAAATACAACACCTACAGATCATTTACACCATGAAACAAAAGTCCTCAAAGTCAAGGACCACCTCGACATGAGAGGCACACAAACACTTGCCGCAGCCACCACAAACACATTACACCCGCTACACTACATAGCAGAACACCCACACACACCAAGAAACATTAAGACAACACCCAAAGACCTTTATCACGCACAGATACTCTCTTCTCTTCCTCCACAACCACCAAATACCAGCCTCTGGAAACATATTCATAATCATATCACTCACCGCTCCATTAACACACTGAAAGACAACACACTGCTGCGTGCCAGACCCCCTGATATCCACCCTTCTGAATCCTCTCTCCCACGAAAGGACAGTCCACTTGCCCAGACTACGGTGCGGTCACCACCCAGCACTTCTAAGCTACCAGAAGAGGCTGGATGACCGCGTTGTGAACAGCTGCCCAGGATGTAACACTTCACCCCATACCATACAACACATAATGGAAGACTGCATTATACACAATCATGCACGCAAACAACACAACATACGCTCTATAAAGGATTTGTGGGAAAACCCAGTTTCGGCTATGGCATTCCTTGGGGAGACGGGACTGCTCGGACAGACAGTCTAGGGAACGACAACAACAACAACAACTTCCCACCCCTGCATGAACCATAGGGAAGGATTTATAAAATTAGCAGGAGCGGTAGGTACTCTGATTATCAAAGAGGTAAAAAGGACAATTGAGAACGGAGGGAAAAGTGACATGGTCGGAGTCACATGAGAAAAAAAAAAAAAAACGTTAAGGACGGATGAGAGTGGAAGGAGAGGAACACGGCAAGGCTGGATTATATAGGCTGTTAATTTTCTGAAAATTTATGTACTTTGAGGATGTCCTGGTAAGGACGTAACGTCAGTGAATAAAACTCCAACTGTCCTCTGTGTTTAACTCACCGCCCTTCCACTCATATATATATATATATATATATATATATATATATATATATATATATATATATATATATGTATGTATGTATGTATGTTTGTATGCATGCATGTACATAGAATGAGAGAGAGAGAGAGAGAGAGAGAATGACAGTGAGAGAGAGTAAAGGAAACAAGTAGATGTCTAGGGGGAATTAAAAGTGTCATGAAAAATACATGTCTGGGTATGCACGGAAAGAGAAGACTGTTCGAGGAAGTGATTATGCTCGCGGCACTTTATCGAACACAGACTTCGAGTTTGAAGGAGGTATTGTGTGCGTCTTTTGGGAGGGGGTGGGGCATGAGGGTGTCTGACATAAAGTGTTTATATAGTATGGGGAGTTGCGAGGATAGATAGGGTGAGAAATCTGGAGGTGGATGCAAGCTGATGTGATGGATGGGGTCATTTTCAGAAAGCTAACATAAAAAGACGTGAATAGAATTTGTATATATTCTGTTTGTGAATTTCTTTGTGTGACTCGGGGTAGGTAATTCGGGGGAGGTGAGGGAAGCCGGAGGAGGTACCTTGACGGGCGGGTCAGCTCGTTGTTTGGGCAATTGCCTTACCCCTATCCATCAGTTAATAAAATGCTGGATATTTTCGCCAAGCATATATGAAGCCTTCACCGTGGCTGGTATTTTAAGAGGTGTTTATGTAAGCGGCAGATGTCCAAATTTGTCCGCATGGAGATTTGGAGAGGTTGATGTGCGGTGCCCATTTAGGTCGTTCTTTTGTTCGATAATACGCTTTTCAATGCCTCTGCCTGGTTCACCATAGTAAGTACATGCACGACGCTAAATGGCATGCGGTAAGTAACAATGCGATTATTTCCACAAAGCGCTGTCATAAAGCCTTTTGATTTTTTTACCAATCTGAGTGGGGAAGGCCTTTGTTATCCTTAAGCCACCTTTGTTTAAATATCTGTCAAGAGTTTTGGTTCCTTTAAAGGAAAAGTGTTAAACCCATGGCCCGCGGGATGGTCTTGAGTTGCCCGCGAGGTGACAAGAAATTTTCACTTGAGCTACTATAATTTATAATTAAGGAAGATGTAACTAAACTGTTAAAAACAAGACATAATATGTTTTACTTTTTATTTATATTTATATTTGTCTGTTATTTATTTATTCTATTTTGTTATTTTCATTTAATGGTTTCAACATTTATGGCCCACGAGACTATAACCAAGTGCATAATTGTCCCTCAAAAAGATTTGCATTTGACACCCCTGCTTTTGATCTACGGGCGGGGATGAAATAGTTATATACTGTACACACACACTCTCACACACACACACACACACACACACACACACACACACACACACACACACACACACACACACACACACACACACACACACACACACACACACACACACACACACACACACACACACACACACACACGAACACACACACACACACACACACACACACATATATATATATATACATACATATATATATATATATATATATATATATGTTTGTATATATATTTATATATATATATATATTTATATACACATACACACACACATATATATATATGTATATATATATATTTATATACATATATATATATATATATATATAAATATATATATATGTATATATATATACATACACATACATATATATATACATATATATATATATATGTATATATATGTATATTTATATTATATATATGTTTATATATATACATATATATATATGTATATATATATATATGTATATATATGTATATACGTATATATCTATATATATATATATACGTATGTGTATATATATATATATAAATATACATATACATATACATATACATATAGATATACATATACATATACATATACATATACATATACATATACATATACATATACATATACATATATATATACATATACATATACATATACATATACATATACCAAGGCTTTTTCCCCCTTATGAGGGAGGTAGCCAAAAAGGAAAAAGCATATAATCTTTCCCACCCATTCCATCCCTGAAAACACTCCACACCCCTCCACCCTCCCTCTCATCTTAGCACCTCCCGGATGACGGGTCATCCCTGCACCTTGTCCACTGCCCTGGGTCAGAAGCAGTGTCGCAAGACACAGCACATCCACAGCAAGGCCTCTTCATATATATATATATATATATATATATATATATATATATATATATATATATATATATATATATATATATATATATATATATATGTATATATATATATATATATATATATATATATATATATATTGAACATGGCCATATAGGTAGTCGCTTTGATTGATTTTCTTGGTGACAGTTACTTAGTTCAACATGTAAAAGAGCCCACAAGATATGGAAACTTACTCGATCTATTGATCACTGGCCGCGAAATCATGGTAACTGATTTAGAAGTCGGTGAAACTGTTGCAAATAGCGATCACAACTTAGTTAGATTCAAACTCCTAAAAAAAATTAGAATAGATACTTGTGTTTCTAAAATACCCGATTTCAGTAAAGCTCAGTTCATAGGACTACGTCAGGAGCTTCAGCTTACAAATTGGGAGGCAAAATTAAACGAAAGACCTGTAGATAAGATGTGGGAAATATTTCAATATACGCTCACTAAGATGATTCATACTTACATTCCTTTTAAGGACAGACGTCCCCCAAATCAGGCTCGCCCAAAGTGGCTCGACAAAGAAACTGAAAAAAGTATTGATAAAAAGAGACAGGCTTATAAGAAATATAAGTGCTTGGGTGCATCTAATGACTATGAAAGTTATTTATCAATACAGAGAGATTTAAAAAAGACAATAAGAAAAAGAAAACGACAACACGAAATGAACATCGCTGATAAATCCAAAGAGAATCCCAAAGAATTCTATAGTTACATTAGAGATAAAAAGGTTGTTAGGAATCACATTGGTCCACTATTATCTGCTGACGGTCAACTTGAATATTCAAATGAAGATGTGTAATATCTTAAATATTTATTTTAGCTCGGTATTTGTAAACGAAACACCTCAAAGTGAACTCCAAACTGAAACCTGTGAAAAGTCTAGGGTAAACTTACTCACTACAGTAAATATATTAAAAGAAAAAATTTAAAGGTGTATAGACAAACTCAAAGTTAATAAAACACCAGGGCCTAACGATTGGCATCCAAGAATTTTAAAGGAAATGAAAAATGAGATTTTTGTTCCATTAGAAATTATTTTCAAGAAATCCATCATATCCAGAGATGTCCCAAGAGAATGGAAGCTAGCTAACGTTACTCCCATATTAAAAAAAAAAAAAAGTGACAAAAAGAAACCAAATAACTATAGGCCTATAATTTTGACTTCAATCGTAGGAAAAATAATGGAAACTATCATCAGAGATGCTATCGAATATCATTTAGAAAGTAACCGTTTGATAAATGATAGCCAGCATGATTTCAGACTGAAACGTTCTTGTGTCACTAACTTACTCGACTTCTACAACACAGTTATCTCGAGTTATGACAAAAGAAACAATATTGATTTAATATATCTAGACTTTGCAAAAGCTTTTGATACCACCCCACACGAAAGACTACTTACTAAATTAGCTTTACATGGAATAAGTGGTAGCCAATTAAGTTGGACTAGTAATTGATTGAATGATCGAAAACAGAGAGTTGTTTTAAATGGAAAAACTTCTAGATGGAAAAAAGTTACAAGTGGAGTTCCTCAGGGTTCAGTTCTTGGGCCACTTCTATTCATAGTATATATAAATGATATAGGCCATGGACTAAAATCTACTGTTTCCAAATTTGCTGATGATACAAAACTGTGCGGAATGGCAAATGATCACTTAAACCAATTAGATATTCAAAAGATTTAGATAAATTACAGCAATGGTCTAAAAAGTGGCTAATGAAATTTAACACAAGTAAATGCAGGGTAATGCACAGAGGTAAAAATAGCAGTAAGTACGATTACAAGTTATTTAGAAATTCGTTAACAAAAGTGGATAGTGAAAAAGATCTCGGCGTAATTATCAGTAACGACCTCAAATCATACAAGCAGTGTATTTCAGCCTCACTTATTAACAAGCTATATAAATCGTTAGTTCGTCCACATTTGGAATATGCTGTTTCCGCTTGGTCACCGAATCTCATTAAAGACATTCACAGACTGGAAAAAGTACAACGGCGACCCACAAAACTTATTTCAAATATAAAAAATAAATCATACGAAAATCGACTAAATCATATGAATCTGTTTTCCTTAAAAAAGCGTAGACTCAGAGGTGACTTGATACAGGTCTTTAAAATTCTAAAGGGAATTGACAACATCAAGTGACAAAATTTTCAAATTGAATGAGAATCAGACAAGAAACAATGGTCTCAAACTGTCCGGAAATAGATTCAAATTGGAAGTAGGTAGAAACAACTTTGCCAACCGTGTAGTTAATGAATGGAATAAACTTCCTGGACAGGTAGTCCAATGTAGTTCAGTTCGAAGCTTTAAGAATAATTTAGATAAACACCTAAGCAAGATGCTGTAATGAATATGATTTATTTTATATTATTTGTTTTTGTTTTCTTATCATTTGTCTGTTTGATTTTCATTTATTATTAGTTATATGTCAATTTATTATTATGTACTATTTACCTGTTTGTTTATTATTTAAGTATACCAATGCATTTATTTATGTATTTTATTTGTTATTTACATTATTATAGTTTTTATTTATTAGTTTATTATTATCATGTTTTTTTTTGCATCCGACCTGAATATAGACCAAAAGGTCTCCTATCGGCATGCTCCGCCTTTGTAATCCTTTTTAATATATATATATATATATATATATATATATATATATGTATATATGTATATATATATAAATTATGAATATATATATATATATATATACATATATATATATACATATATGTATATATATACATACATCATACATATACCAAGGCTTTTTCCCCTTTACTAGGGAGGTAGCCAAAAAAGGAAAAGGCATAAAATCATTCCCACCCATTCCATCCCCGAAAACACTCCACACCCCTCCACCCTCCCTCCCATCTTATCACCTCCTAGATGACGGGTCATCCTTGCACCCTGTCCACTGCCCTGGGTCAGAAGCAGTGTCGCAAGACACAGCACATCCACAGCAAGGCCGCTTCATTAAATCGGCGACCCCCCCTCTCCGTCTCCCCATATAAAGGAGAGGACGGGGAGAAATCCCTTCGGGCTGCGTCAAAATTTTGCTCACACACACTACCTCACCCCCCATCCCCACATCCATTCCACCTCATGCATCACAACATCTTCCATATATAACCATTCTCCATTCACCCCTGTCTTCTGTCCTCTCCCCTCCTTCCTCAACAGACATTCCCCTCTTCCCCAAAGCCCCCTTCACCCCATCCATCCATCTCATCCTAGGACGTCCCCTCATGTTCACTCCCTCCACATCTGCCTTCCATACCTCTTTTACTAGTCTTTCTTCACTCATTCTTTCCATGTGTCCAAACCATCCTAATATTCTTTCATCAACCCTATCTCCCAACTCCCTTTCCACCCCCGTTCTTCTCCTCACGTCCTCATTTCTCACTCTATCTAGCCTAGTAACCCCTATCATACTTCTCAGACACCTCATCTCAAACACATTCAAACTCCTTCTCTCTTCCTCTCTTATGTTCCATGTTTCTGCCCCATATAGTGCTGTTGGCACAATCACTCCTTCATACAGTCTCCTCTTAGCATCCATTCCCAAATGTCTATTCCTCATTACACTCCTCAATCCACGAAGGCATTTACTCGCTTCTCTCAATCTACATTCTACCTCCACCTTCACTCCACCTTTTCCTGCCACATTTGCACCCAAGTATCTAAAACTATCCACTTCTTCCAGTCGCTCTCCCTTAATGCTCACTTCCAGTCTACTGCCACTTTCACCCCTTGTACATCTCATCACCTTACTTTTACCCACATTTATCTGTAGCTTTCTTCTATCACATACTCTCCCAAACTCTGTCACCAACTTCCTCAATCCCTCCTCCGATCCTGCCACAAGCGCAGTGTCGTCAGCAAACAACAGCTGGCTCACCTTACACTTTTCTCCATTTTCTTTAACCATCTCCAATCCCTGACCCACTACCCTTGCATTTACCTCTCGCACTACCCCATCTATGTATAAGTTGAACAGCCAGGGCGACATAACACATCCTTGACGAAGTCCCACCTTTACCTCGAACCACTCACTCTCTCCATTTCTAATCCTGACACAAGCTCTACTTCTCTCATAAAAACTCTTGACAGCTCCTAGAAACTTTCCTTCTATCCCATATATCTGCATAACCTCCCACAGTGCCTTTCTGTCTACCCTATCGTAAGCCATTTCCAGATCCATAAAAGCCCAAAAAACATCCTTCCCTTTTCCTATAGCTTTCTCACATATTTTTCTTACCACAAAGATCTGATCTACACAACCTCTACCAGTCCTAAATCCACACTCTTCCTCACCAATTACTCCCTCCGTTCCTCTCCTAATCCTCTCAATCAAGATCCTCCCATAAGCCTTCCCAACTACACTTAACAAGCTAATCCCTCTGAAACTACTACATTCACACTTGTCTCCTTTTTCCTTGTAAAGTGGAACTATACAGGCACTCCTCCAGTCCTCCGACACTCTACCCTCTCTCCAGCAAACATTAAATAACCTCACCAGCCAGTCCACCATCACTGTACCTCCTTTTTTAAGACATTCTGCATGGCATCCATCCAGACCAGGTGCCTTACCTGCTTTCATCATCTAACAACTGCGTTCACTTCATCCTTCCTTATTTCTCCTCCATTTTCCTCCCTCATCACTCTCATTTTCTTAGCATTTCTCACTGCAACTATCTTTCCCTCCCTATCCTCCTTCACATTTAGCAACTTCCTAAAATATTCTGCCCATCTTCCCCTTACTGCCTTCTCTTCCATTATCATCTCTCCATCTGCACCTTTTATCTTTTCTTCTCTAATTGATTCGCCTCCTCTTCCTCTTATTTTCTTTCCAATATATATATATATATATATATATATATATATATATATATATATATATACATATATATATATATATATATATTGTTACGATCTAAGTTGAGCCAGACCTAAAAACATTCGAGAGGGAGGAAGTAGATCCAAATACAAATAAGTCTACGTATCATATACACATTTGATACAACATACTGGATAATAGTACACGAAATACGAATTCGCGAAAATACGTGCGACACAGAAATAAATAACATTAGGTTCCTTTAATAAGGAAAAAAATGATGCAGTCACGAAAAATACTTGTGACACATAAATGAGAGCAAACAAGTCAATTAGTGTGTAAATATGCTTCCGTAAGAACTAATAATGTCATGAAGACATGCGACGTACACACATGTAAAAATATATATATAGTCGCGAAAGACATGTTACCCATACGTTTGTAACAACGTTAAGTCGAAAAAGACATGCGACTCATACGCATGTAAAAAAAATTAAATCGCGAAAGATATTATAAAGTCGCAAAAGGCATTCGATTGGTATTGGTAGATTTTAAGGTAGACAGAGAAGGATGGTATTCGTTTTAGTTTCCGTGTAACTTGGAACAAGAACTGACAATTATCCACGGTATATATACTCTATGGCGCCAAATAACAGAGTTGCTTGATTTCGCTAACGACGTCGTTTGGCGGATTTTTCAAATGATAATCTATCACTTGTCAAACATAGGTCAATATCCAAGATAATAAATATTATACCAAAATAGATCATTTAAGTTACGACATGGGCCGCCAATCGTGATCTTACCAGAGTTGTATTTCTCACGCTATCTTTATGCCAGAGACACCTATAGTTGGACTGTCCCACGGTAGTAAAGCATACAAGTCGTATGCAAAGCTTAAAGATAATCAATTATTACGTAAAATATTACGTAGTATCTCACACTATGATTGACAAGATATTACCAAATAAAATCGCACACATGATTATCAATATCAACCGAGGGTATAATGGCAGATTAATACAAATTACGAATAAATACACAATATCCACCCGGCGGTAATGCTCGTACAACCTGGACAGTCACGCGCAAGTCCAACAAAGAAAGAGAAAAACATCTTTTCTTCAATCTCATAGGAAGATGCTTTGAGCAGGTGGCCGCTGGATCACGTTCAAATATAACGTCATGATATACGTCGATATACCCGGGATATGTTATAGTTTGTTCTTTCGAGGAAGATGGGCCGAATGTCGTAACAATTAATATATATATATATATATATATATATATATATATATATATATATATCAACAAAGTAATGTAGCACATTGGTAAAAGAAGAATAGGCGAAAGTAAAAAGATCCGTATATTTCGGTCACTATCTATGATCCTCTTCAGCAGATGTGATTACAGAGTGGAGAAAAGCATGTATATATGTATGTATTTATATATATATATATATATATATATATATATATATACATTCATATATATATATATATATATATATATATATATGATATATATATATACAAAATTAGTGAGGTGAACAGGTAGGGACTAGGACTCAGGTCACGTGTCCGGCGCTACGTGAACATTGGTGGATTCTGTCCACTGTTAGTGTAGAGGGTAGCAGTCTATTTACAGCTAAGGGATTTATGCAATCTGGTGACCATTGGTCGTTGGAGATATTATAATTAGGAAAATTATTCATTAAAGAGGATTCTATTATTTTTCTTCTGAAACTACATTTAGATTTATAAATTATTTCAGCGTCGTCCCAATTTATTCGATGGTTTTTAATGGCGAAATGCTGAAATACGGCGGAGTTTTCCTGCCCATATTTGATTGCGTTCTTGTGCTCTTTGATCCTAGTACCGAGGTCTCTACCCGCATGTCCCCAAATAAACATCATTACAATCTAAACAAGGTAACTTGTAAAGTCCAGAAGTTGTATTACTCTTTGATCTGTGATGTACATTGACAACTTTACTGAACAAATTATTGGGATAATTGAAGATGAAGCTGACTTTTTTCTCTCGGTAACAATTGAGACATATAATTGATTGATTTATTGTATGGTAATTTTATACAACAATTATCCCACTTATAAATCATAGTGGAATGGGAATCAGATTTATAAAAGCTAATTTTAGCTTTGCTAAGGGCTTCCTGTAAAAAACACGACAGGTATCCTAATTATGTTAATTGATTTCTTACTGATATTAATTCCATGTCTAAATATTGTGAACTGCATATTCTCAAAGCACGTAAAAATAGGCCAGAAGCGACACTATATTTTATTTTATCTGGATGATAGCTAAAGAAATGTAGGTAGTTCTCTGTATGGGTGGACTTCCTATAAACTGTAAACGATAAAGACTCCGAATTTCTAATTATTAAGATATCTAAGAACGGTAATTTGTGATCTATTTCTCATTCCATTTTTAATTTAATGTTATTCGTTAAGTGATTGAGTTTATTGTGGAATTCTTGGAAGGAACCCCATTCATCATCCCAAACCGTAAAAATATCATCAACATACCTGTACCAAAATATTGCGGTTGGTTTAATTCCCGGTAGTAGTATTGACTCAAAATATTCCATATATAAATTGTCTAGATCTAGCGAGAGATTTGAGCCCATGGAACATCCGAATTTCTGTTTAAAGTGATGATCTTTGAATGAAAAAACATTAGAGCTGAAACAAAGTTTTATTAAGCTTATATGGATCTTTTTACTTTCGCCTATTCTTCTCCGAAATTGGGTCATTAGTATAATATATATATATATATATATATATATATATGTGTGTGTGTGTGTGTGTGTGTGTGTGTGTGTGTGTGTGTGTGTGTGTGTGTGTGTGTGTGTGTGTGTGTGTGTGTGTGTGTGTGTGTGTGTGTGTGTGCGTGAGTGTGTGCGTGTGTGTGTGTGTGTGTGTGTGTGCGCGTGCGTGCGTGTGTGTGTGTGTGTATTTACCTAGTTGTATTTACCTAGTTGTATTTTACGGGAAGGGGAGCTATGCTCGTGAGGTCCCGTCTTCATATCTCATTTTATCTAAACTATTTTTAAATTCATGTATTGTTTTTGCACACACCACTTTCTCATCTAACTTGTTCCAACTGTCTATTGCTCTGTGAGGAAAGCTGTTCTTTTTCAAATCTCTTCTATAGTTGTCCTTTTTTATTTTCTTTCCGTGTCCTCTTGTATTTCTGTCATCCCATTTTATCAGATTCTCTCTATCAGTAATTTCTATGCCTTTCATGATTCTGTAAATAGCTATCAAATCTCCTCTCTCTCTTCTTTGCTCTAGTGTCTGTAGTTTAAGTTTTTGTAGTCTCTCTTCATATGATAGTTTTGAGAGTGTTGGTGCCAGTTTAGTAATTGCTCTTTGTATTCTTTCAAGTTTTTTTATACATTTTTTTGTACTTGGTGACCATATCGTTGCTGCATATTCCAATCTTGGTCTTATCAGGGTGATTAGGATTTTCCTCACCATTTCTTCATCCAGGTATGTAAATGCCACTTTGATTGTTCTTATTAAATTATAAGTTTCTCCAAAAATCTTATTTATATGTTTCTCAGGTGACATATTATTCATAACAATGACTCCCAGGTCCCTCTCATTTTCTACTCTTTTTATTCCTTCTTCTCCCAAATTATATGATCCTGTTATTCTGTTTTTGCTTTTTCCAAATTCCATTATACTACACTTTTTTGTATTGAACTCCATCTCCCACTTCCTACTCCATTCTTGTACTTTATTTAGATCTCTCTGTAGTGATTCACAATCCTCTTCAGTTTTCACTCTTTTCAGTAATTTTGCATCATCTGCAAAGAAGCTCATATAGCTTTCAATTCCTTCATCCATATCATTAATATATATAGCAAACATTATTGGGGCCAGAACTGTTCCCTGCGGGACACCGCTTATTACTTCATTCCATTTTGAGTGCTGATCTCTTATCACTACTCTCATTTTTCTTTCTTGCAAAAAGTCTTCCATCCAATTTAGCAATTTACCTTGTATTCCTCCTTCATATTCTAATTTCTTAAGCAACTTCTTATGTGGTACTTTGTCAAAAGCTTTTTTTAGGTCTAGAAATGCACAATCAGCCCATCCATCTCTTTCTTGTATTATATCTATTAGTCTTGAATAGAAACATATTAAATTGGTGACGCATGATCGTCCTTGTCTGAATCCAAATTGCCTTGGATTTAGTACGTTGTTTTTTTCCAAGTATTTTACCCATCTACTTTTGATAATTCTTTCACATATTTTTGCTATTGTACTTGTTAGAGAGACTGGTCTATAGTTGGTAGGTTCTTCTTTATTTCCTCCTTTATATATAGGTACTATATTTGCTTTTTTCCAATCTTCTGGAACTTTTCCTTCTTTTAAGGAACTGCTTATTATGCTATGTATTTTGTCTGCCAGTTCATTCCTACATTCTTTCAGAATCCAGTTTGCTATTTCATCTGGCCCATGCGATTTTCTGACATCAAAATTACCCAAGTGTGTCAATATTTCATTCTTCGTTACTTCTATTTCTTCCATAGGGGGGACTTTTTCCTTCCACTCAATCTCTTCAGGTTGTATATTTTCCCTTGTAAACACTGATTTAAAATGTTTGTTCATAATTTCTGCCATTTCCATTTCCTCAGTGTATTCAACTCCTCCTTGTCTTAATTTCTCCAAGTCTTGTTTGTTTTTCAGTTTATTGTTTACAAATCTGTAGAATAGTTTTGGTTGATCTTTACACTTTTCTATAACATCTTTTTCATATTTTCTTTTTTCCTCTCTGCACTTTTGTACATATTCATTTCTATAACCAGTATATATTTTCCATTTTTCAGGTCTTCTGTCTTTTTTCCATCCGGTCCAGGCTTTGTCTCTTTTGTCTTTTAACTCCCTACAACTTTTGTTGTACCAGCATTTTACATATTCTTTTTCTTGTTTTTGTCTTGGGACATACTTTTCCACTCCTTCTTTGTAAATTTTTGTCAAAATATTCCATTTCTCTTCCACTGATGTTTCTTCTTTGTATATTTCTTCCCAGTTTTCTTGTTGGAAGAATTCTCTTATTTTATCAAAGTTTGTTTTTTCATACATCATTCTTCCTTTTCTATATTGTTCATTTCTTTTCATATATTTTTCTTCATTAAGTTCCAGTTCAATCAATATGTGGTCACTTTTACCTATTGGTGTTTTATATTCAATCTTGTCCACTATTCTAGGTTCAGATGTAATTATTAAGTCTAGCCTCGATGGTTCTTCTTCATTTCTATACCTAGTGTTCTCTTGTATCCATTGTGTCATTGAATGGTCAGTAATCATCTCAAGTAGAGCATTTCCCCATGAGTCATCACCACTCTTTACTGTCATTTCTTCCCAGCAGATTTCTTTGCAATTAAAGTCGCCCATCATAACTATTCTTCCTCCGTCTTCCATTATTTTAGTTAATGCTATCTTTGTGTCCTCTAACATACTTTTATGTTCACTCTCCTCCCATGAGGCTGTTTTCGGAGGCACATAATTGATCACAAATTTTCTGCTCTTCTTATCTCGGTCTTCCACTTCTATCATAATCATCTCTACTGTATTCTTTCCATATATGACACCTTTCACGTTTATATCCTTCTTTGTCAGGAACATAACTCCACCCCCTTGTTTTTTCTCTCTGTTTCTAATCCAATAATTGTATGTATCATGTCCTACACTGTTGGGTGGTAGTGGGCCTTTTAATTTTGTTTCTACAATTCCCATTATGTCCGGTTCTTTTTCTTTCAAATAATCATTCAGTTCATTCAATCCTGTTATCAATCCATCTATATTTGTGTAAGACACTCTTAGTTTTCTGCCACTTCCATTGTGTTCTCTGTTTCCCTTATGTTTTTCTTTAGTATGTCGAACTGCTTTATTTTCATGTTCACTACTCTCCAATAGAATCTCTCTTTCTCTGACTCCGTTCTTTCCTCGTTTTTTGCCTTAGCTTCAATTCTTTTCTGCTTTTCTGCCTCTCTTTCCTCCTTATTCATTTCTCTTTTTATCCATACCTTTTTATATTGATCATTTGTTGCTAGTTTCCCTGTCTTGGATAGAATTTTCTCTGCCGTTGTTTGTGACCTGAATTTAATCTTAATTGGTCTGGTCTTATCTGTACTATATTTTCCGAGTCTGAATTTTTCCTCAATTTCCTTTATAATTTCTGGTTCATCTTCCTGGACTAATTTTAATAAACTGCTTACCCTTTCATTTTCCTCCTTGATTCTTGCGGTTCTATCTGGGTTATGTTTCTCTTCCATTCCTAATATAATTATACATTTCTTTTTGTCAGCTAATTCTCTTACTATATTCTCCTTCTGTCTCATCACTTTAATAACTGAGTCTTCATTATGTTCTTTCAATTGCTGTTTGACTATGTCAGTGAATGAAACCTTATTCCCTTCTTGAGTTATTCTCCAATTTTTAGCTTCTGTAGCTATTTTCTCACTGTTTTCATTACTATTCTTCTTCAATTTCTCATTCTCCTCCTTTACATTTCCTAACTGTCTTTTTAGGTCCTCTACTTCTTCAGTTAAGTTTCTGTTAGCCTTCTCTAGTTGTTCCAACCTTTCAATTCTTTGGAAAATGGAGTCTACACTACCTAACTTACGTTCCAAGTCCTCGATCACCTTATCAACTCTCTCCTCTAGTCTTATCAGTCGGGGGGGGGGTTGTGTCCCCCCCACCCTCTTTAAATCCCTGGAACATATTCTCGTCACTTTCTACTGTATTTCTCCTCTCTATACTTCTAATCTTTACATTTTTATTTGCCATTTCGTCATCCGGTGGTCGTTTCATGTTGACCTTACGCCCGTCTGCCTGGGCCAAGTCCTCCACATCCTCATTTCCTTCCATTTCCCCAGCAATCCCTCCCCTTCTCCTCTTTTCCTACTTACCTACTGCCTCACGAGCAATTTCCCCCCCCCCCTGCAAATACAAAAAGGCACTTCTCTTTGCGTTGGTATCCACAATCTGCACTTTTCTTCAGAGCGTTCGTCAAGCCGTCCGTTCGTTGAAAGTGTGTGTGTGTGTGTGTGTGTGTGTGTGTGTGTGTGTGTGTGTGTGTGTGTGTGTGTGTGTGCGTGTGTGTGTGTGTGTGTGTGCAAAACAAATCACTAAGCACACGTGATAACAATACTTGCAGAAACCACTTGGAAAATAAAAGAATTGAATACCGAACGTTTTCGTCTTATCAAGACATCATCAGGGTACAAGAACACAAAAAAATAACAAGGTCGCAATATATGATTGACAGAGGAACTAAGAAAGGTCTAATGTTACCCGACTCCAGAAGATTTATTTAAAAAAAAATTAATAATAAAATTATCTAACTTATACAAACCTAAGCTTAAATTCATATTATTTTCAAATTTATTTTTGGTGTAACATGATTCAATTATTTTCCTTTCTAGACATGGTGCAATAACTTTTGTGTTTTGCCAATCAGTATCATGGGAAAACTCTTTTTGGTGGACTAAAAGTCCACCTGACATTTGACCCGTTCTTATATTGTGTTTATGTTGACTAATCCTTTTGCTTAAGTCTTTTCCTGTTTGGCCTATGTACTTAAAATCACACACTTTACAAGGTATGCTGTAGATACATCCTTCTTTGTCTTTAGGAAAAATTTTAATCAGATAGTTCTTAACATTATTGTTGTTATGAAATATTACCGGAATAGCAAAGTTTTTAGATATCTGAGGCAGGGTGATAAAATTTTCATGGTAAGGAATTGCTCAAATGTTCTTCAATTTAAATTCTTTTACTTGAGAGGTTTTATAATATGTTCTTCTGGCTTTTTCTTGTGCTTTGTCTATCAAATGAGTGAAAGTATGATGAGTTTAACACCAAAAACCTTTGGGGTTTAATTACTAATGTTTCGTCCATTGGGACTTCCTCAGTGTACACAAACAATTCATTGATAGCTTATCCCAGCTTGTCCCGTTCCTCCCCGATCAACGTCGCTCCTCCCACACTTCCGCCCTGCTTGGTGAAGAATCATGCCGCTCGCTAACCTTGCTAGGTTGATAAATCCATCTCGGCGGATGGGTATGAAACGACTTAGTTCACGGACTAATTATTCCGTTTTGAAGGGTCATGATGGCGTGACGTTACGGTCTTCATCTTATAAGAAGCAAGCCTTTCAGGCGAGGGTTCGACTCCCAGTAGGAGAGTATATTTCCAAATGTCATAATGACACAAAGATATATATATATATATGTGTGTGTGTGTGTGTGTGTGTGTGTGTGTGTGTGTGTGTGTGTGTGTGTGTGTGTGTGTGTGTGTGTGTGTGTGTGTGTGTGTGTGTGTGTGTGTGTGTGTGTGTGTGTGTGTGTCTAACTGTCTGTCTGTCTGTCTGTCTGTCTGTCTGTCTGTCTGTCTGTCTGTCTGTTTGTCTGTCTATCTGTCTGTCTGTCTGTCTGTCTGTCTGTCTGTCTGTCTGTCTGTCTGTCTGTCTGTCTGTCTGTCTGTCTGTCTGTCCAGGGAACACATTCTCCTCGGAGATGCCTCAACGTGGTGTGGAGGTGAACCCAGGTTTGAGGGACGCAGCGATAAAAGCGTTCTTTCGATCCCTGGAGACAAATGGACACACGTGAAGACCCCAACGGCAGGCAGCGAATTCGCAGCCTGGCGGAAGAGGGCAGCGCCAGTCGGGCTGGCGCTACTCAAAGGCGGACCTTAATAGACCAAGATCCCGGCAGCTCGATGAAACTAGCAGCGTGAAGACAGCCTGTCTCATCTCCTCAGAGAGCCGAGGAGGACATCCCTGCTGGCCAAGTGTGTGGGCTTCATTGACGCGAGATGATGTCCACCTTAAATAAATTCCCTAGCGAATGGCTTCATACCCTCTCCCCCTTTCGAACTCAGCTTTCCCCCGACCATTCTAAGTCCAACTGGCGATGACACCGTGGGTATTGGGGGCAGGCTTGGTCAGTTGGAAGCCCTTAACCCACGACCACACATTGGCGGCGGCTGTGTAATGGTCTCTTCCTGGTGATGTGCGACGACACCAGGTTTCGGTAGCTGCAAGCGCGACTGAGCTGGCCTCTTCAAGATTACCGCAGCCCACTCCACATGGGGAAGCCCCTAGAAAAGGTAGGGTAATCATCGGTCATTGTATCAACGTCTGGCTGGTAAACTGCGACCAGCGGACGACCCTTTCTAGTGGGCGAAACACAAGATCATCTCTTCACTTAGCCTCTTTTAGACAACGACCTCCACTTCGAAGAACCTTAACTCTCGGAACTTTAAATGTCCAAACTCTCATAGATGTGAAAGACACCGACCGTCCTGAGCGTAGAACTCCCTCGTTTGTAAGGAGCTGGACCGTTTTAACATAGATATTGCAGCCTTGAGCGAAACCAGACTGACAGACGAAGGAACTTTGAGGGAAGAGGGGCCCAGATACACCATCTTCTGGAAAGGCAAAGCCAACACCGAGCCCCGCATTCACGGCGTCGGATTTGCAGTGAAATTCCAACTAGTAGAACAGCATAACCTGGCCCCGACAGCCATTAGCGAGCGCCTGATGACTCTTCGCATACCGCTTACTCAAAATAGACACCTCACGCTAATATCAGTCTACGCCCCAACTCTTGTTGCTGACAACAACATCAAAAACTCGTTTTACAATCTTCTCCTCCAAACAATTAAAAAAATCCCCAATTCTGACAAGCTCACCGTTTATGGAGACTTTAATGCCAGGGTGGGACGAGACCACCACCTCTGGAGCGGCATTATTGGACCTCACGGCACAGGGAGTTGCAACGCCAATGGACAACTCCTTCTTGGACTCGGTGCAGAACACGAACTTATAATCACTAACACCCTGTTTCTCCTCCCCACCAGGCAGAAGACAACGTGGAGGCACCCGAGGTCCAAACATTGGCATGCGCTGGACTATGCCCTCACGAGGACTCGGGACAGAAAGGACGTTCGCATCACACGATCCATGCACGGTGAGGACGATTGCTGGACGGACCATAATCTGCTGATTTCCCGCCTGGACATCATGGTCAGTCGACCTCCGAGACGCCCCACCACAAGCAAACCACACCCACGCTTCAACTGCGCCAAACTCCAACACCCGGAGACAGCCAAGAACTTTCAGGAAGCTGTTCACTGCAATCCACATAGTTTCCCTCAGCCAGACACTACCGAAGAGCACTGGACCACCCTTCGCGATGCCGTGACGAATGCGGCTGAGGAAACCCTCGGCTTCACAAAAAAAAAAAAAAAAAAAACAAGATTGGTTCTCAGAAAACGACGCAGCCATCTCTCAGCTCATCAACGAGAAAAGAAAAACACGTCTGGCTCAAGATAACCATCCCTCTCAGGAAAACAAAAGGAAGCACCGCGAGACCACCAAGACCTGTCAAAAAGGCTCCACGAAATATAGAACACTTGGTGGCAAGAAAAAGCTAGCGAAATACAGAACTTCTTTGGTCAAAAGGACATAGATCATGTACCATATCTATGCTGCAATAAAGGAGATTTTCGGCCTTATCAAGTCATCTATAAGCCGGCTAATGGACGAAGATGGCATTACCGTACTGAATGATCCCCAAGATATCCTCCGTAGATGGAAAACTCACTTCGAGGGCCTCCTGAACGACCACCCTACCACCTCAGAAGACCTACTCCGCAGGACCGCCCAACACCCTATCCAGGAGTGGATGTCAGGACCTCCCACCTTTCAGGACCTCACTAGATCAATCAAGCTCATGAAGCCCGGCAAGACCCCCGGGCCCGACAACATTCCGGTCGAGCTTCTCACCAACGGCGGGCAGGAAGTAAAGACTCATCTGATGAACTTACTTCTACGAATCTGGGAGTCTGAAACCAACCCAGGGGACCTCAAGAATGCCAACATTGTCACCATTTTCAAAAAAAGGGGACCGAATGAGCTGCGGCAATTACTGCGGCATTTTCCTCCTTAGCATCGTCGGGAAAATCTTCGCCCGCGTCCTCCTCGACAGACTACTAAAGCTAGCTGAGGAGGTCTTACCAGAGTCTCAGTGCGGCTTCAGACCATCACGAGGCACTGTAGATATTATCTTCTGCGCACGACAACTCCAGGAAAAGAGTCGTGAACAGCACGAACGGCTCATGTGCATCTTTTGGGACCTGTGTAAGACATTCGACAAAGTTCCGAAACGGGTAATGTGGGCCGTTCTTGCCCGTTTCGGTTGCCCGCCTCGCTTCATCTCCTTAGTCCGTGCCTTCCATGAGGGCATGACGAGGAGAATTCTCATACAAGGTGGCATCTCGGAGCCGTTTGCCATTACCGGCGGCCTCAAGCAAGGCTGCGTCCTGGCCCCAACACTGTTTTCCCTATACACCGCCGCCATGATAAATGAAATCCCCCAAGATGCACCAGCAGTTGACGTCCGCTACCGCCTAGACAGGGGGCTCTTCAAGCTCTCCAGACCACGCTCGACCACCAAGACGTCCATCGTCTCGGTCCTCACCGCATCTGTCGTGGAGCAGATGCGGTGAGGGCCGAGAAAAGGCACCTACGTGACGTTTTCCGAACCAACGGCTATCCGAATCGGACCGTAAGGAAATGGACGAGGTCACGACGCACCGAGACACAATCCCCTCACACAGGACACAGTGTCACGATCCCATACATTAAAGGTGCATCAGAGGTAACAGCCAGGATACTCCGAGACAAGAACATACAGGTAGCACATAAACCACGCAACACTCTGCATCACAACCTCACCAGGGTCAAGGACACAGAAGCACCCACCCAGCAGGCGGGTGTAGTGTACCGCATTGGCTGTTTGGATTGTGATGCAGATTACATAGGAGAAACACAGAAGAAACTCGCAACCAGAATTGAAGAACACAAGCGGGCAGTTAAACTGAAAGATGCAGCTACAGCACGCTACAAACACATTAACGAACCACAACACAATATTGACTGGGAAGGAGCCACAGTAGTACATAGAGACAACTCAAAGAAAAGGAGGCTTTTCTTAGAAGCTTGGACGACTAAAGAGGTTAGCGTAAACAGATGCATAGATTTAAACCCTATATACCTGGGCGCTAAAAACACAAACACAGACGTAGCTTAAATTGACTTCCTTTCAAACTACGGGATCGAGAGTGGATAAGGTGAACTAAAGTCACAGTGTGGGTGATCAAGTTTTAATTTATTTCCTTTGCCCACAAGTGCGTAGTGCACGTTCAATTGGCGCATAGTACCATTTTATTTCATTTCATTTTATTGCATTGCTTTATTGTACTTTATTTCACTTTGTTGTATTTTATGTTATTGTATTTATTTCCTCAGTGCACAAGTGCATAGTGCATTTTCAATTGTTGCACAAGTGTCAGTTTATTTTATTTAATTACAATTTATTTCATTGCATTTCATTGTATTGTATTGTACTTTGTTGTATTTAATTTTATTATATTGCATTTATTCTTTGTAAATTAAATATGTAAGGTGGCCCAGTCGTCCGATACTCGGAGCAACTGGAAGAAGAGGGGGACCCGGACAGCTTCGGCAGTGCGGAATACCTCTCCCAATTCCAACCACGGACAGTATAATAGCGTATTTGAACACTACATTTTCACACCCATGAAGACGGTCCTAGGACCAGGACCGAAACGTCGGGCATTAAACTTCCCACTTATCCCCTTACATATTTATATATATACATACATACATACATACTGTGTATATATACATATTTTATATATATATACATTATATATATATATATGTATATATATATACATATATATATACTCGTATATATATATATATATATATGTATATATATACATATATATATATACTCGTATATATATATATATGTGTGTGTGTGTGTGTGTGTGTGTGTGTGTGTGTGTGTGTGTGTGTGTGTGTGTGTGTTACCGTACTCCAAAGGTAGGAGAAATAGTATAAGGTAAGCAGAGTAAGCTTCGCGTATCTAGTTTATTAGAGACCGCTTTCATTTTTTGTTGTTGTTGATTTGTATTTTCTCTTTGCCGTTTTTATTGCTAAAGGGAGAGCGAAATGGCTTGTGAAGGTTGCGTGAACCTAGAGGTCCGTCTCAGGATGTGTGAGGAGGAAATTCGTCTTCTCAGGAGTGCGCTCCGTGAGAAGAGTGAACTCTCCCCACGACCCAAAGAGCGTTCCACTTCTTCACCTACTGTCACTGCCGTGAGCGAGTGGCGCTCCGTGGGGTCCCGTTTGTCGAGCCCGCGTTCGGCAGACGTGTGCCCTGTGGAGCAACCGCTGGCTCTAGCCAATCGTTTTGCTCTCCTGGAGGATGAAGTGGCTGAAAACCAGAAGTTCTTGGTGGTGGGGGACTCCATGGTTCGAGGCTATGACGACATCCTGCAGCGAAAGACTAAGCGACGTTGCAAGCTTGTATGTCAACCGGGCCGTGGGATCGTTGATTGTACCCGGTCCATCAGGGAGCAAGGACGGAAGAACACGGTTACGATTGTTCATACGGGAAGTAACGATGTAGGTGGGGTGAGATCAGAGGAGCTTGTTCGGAATTACAAGGTCCTCCTTCAGGAGATGAAGGAACGTGGGAGCCGTCACGTAGTCTGTGGGATCCTCCCGAGGATCTACGCAGGCTCGTGTTGGAACAGTAGAGCCATAGGGATCAATGATAGGATATCGCATTTGTGCACACAATTGGGATACCACTTTCTTGATCCTTGGTATCTCTTTTCTAGGCGCCATGACCTTTACGCTTCTGATGGGATCCAGCTTACCCGCAGAGGCAAAGATGTTCTTACAAACCTCATTGTGGGAGTTTGTAATGAACTAGCTCCTTATTTAGGGTAGAAGCCCAAAGGGAAGGGGAAATAGAATGTACTTGGGAAAACAGTGTAGAGTATAGCATTAATGTAGAACAATGTACCAGTATAGGACAAAATATAATTTTAGGATATAATGTCGCTAGAGGACGAAATGTCACATTAGGATATAATGTCATAGGACAAAATGTCGCAATGGGATGTAATGACAGTGGAGGACAAAAGATCACGATGGGAAGTAATGATAGTGGAGAACAAAATATCACGATAGGATGTAATGATAATGGAGGAGAAAATATCACGGTAGGATATAATGTCAGTGAAGGCCAAAATATAATTTTAGGAAGGGATACCGGACAGAATGTCAATGAAGGCCAAAATATCATGATAGGATGTAATGTCGCTAGAGGACGAAATGTCACATTAGGATATAATATCATAGGACAAAATGTCACAATGGGATGTAATGACAGTGGAGGACAAAATATCACGATGGGAAATAATGATTGTGGAGAACAAAATATCACGATAGGATGTAATGATAATGGAGGAGAAAATATCACGGTAGGATATAATGTCAGTAAAGGACAAAATATAACTTTAGGAGGGGATACCGGACAGAATGTCAATGAAGGCCAAAGTATCAAGATAGGATGTAATGACAGTGGAAGACAAAAGATCACGATGGGATGTAATTATAGTGGAGGAAAAAATATCACGGTAGGATATAATGTCACTGGAGGACAAAATATAATTTTAGAAAGGGATGCCGGACATAATGTCACTGAACGATGGGAGGCCGGCGTGAATCACGGTGACGTAGGGGGACAAAATGTACAAATAGATCGGATGACCGTGATCGGCCAGATGTCCAGGATGGGGGAAATGTTAATTTTGATAGGAGAAATGTTAATGAGGCATTGAATGTCAATGAAGGACCAAATAATAATAATATAGAGCAAGGCATAAATAAAAAACAAAATGATAATATAAGACATGATATTGAAACTCAAAATGTGTCAAAAAGAAATAATCACGATTTCTTAAAACCATGTACTTTAATGCTCGTAGTATTAGGAACAAATTTCAAGAAATACAGGCGTATGTCAAAAGCGAAAATCTCGATATGATAGGAATAACTGAGACATGGTTAAATGGTACAGAGTTCGAAGCTGAATTTAATATTGCGGGATTTAAACACTTTCATCAGGATAGAAACCACAAGAAAGGTGGGGGTGTTCTATTGTACGTTAAAAACAATGTTCATGCTTGTGTTTTAGAGAAAGTGAAACAGGATGCATATGATAGTTTGTGGGTTGAGTTAACCCAAACAAATGGAAAAAAAATGAATATAGGTGTAATATATAGGCCAAAGACATTATCATTAGCAGACGACAAACTGTTATTTCAAGAACTGTCTAGTTTCTGCAACCGGGATTTATTGATAATGGGTGATTTCAATTTTACTGACATTGATTGGATGACCCTTGAACATGGCCATATAGGTAGTCGCTTGATTGATTTTCTTGGTGACAATTACTTAATTCAGCATGTAAAAGAGCCCACAAGATATGGAAACTTACTCGATTTTTTTATCACTAGCCGCGAAAGTATGGTAACTGATGTAGAAGTCGGTGAATCTGTTGCAAATAGCGATCACAACTTAGTCACATTCAAACTCCTAAACAATTTTAGAATAGATACTTGTGCTTCTAAAATACCCGATTTCAGTAAAGCTCAGTTCATAGGACTACGTCAGGAGCTTCAGCTTACAGATTGGGAGACAAAATTAAACGAAAGACCTGTAGATCAGATGTGGGAAATATTTCAATATACGCTCACTAAGATGATTCATACTTACATTCCTTTTAAGGACAGACGTCCCCCAAATCAGGCTCGCCCAAAGTGGCTCGACAAAGAAACTGAAAAAAGTATTGATAAAAAGAGACAGGCTTATAAGAAATATAAGTGCTCGGGTGCACCTAATGACTATGAAAGTTATGTATCAATACAGAGAGATTTAAAAAAGACAATAAGAAAAAGAAAACGACAATACGAAATGAACATCGCTGATAAATCCAAAGAGAATCCCAAAGAATTCTATAGTTACATTAGAGATAAATAGGTTGTTAGGAATCACATTGGTCCACTATTATCTGCTGCCGGTCAACTTGAATATTCAAATGAAGGAATGTGTAATATCTTAAACAATTATTTTAGCTCGGTATTCGTAAACGAAACACCTCAAAGTGAATTCCAAACTGAAACCTGTGAAAAGTCTGAGGTAAACTTACTCACTACGGTAAATATAACAAAAGAAAAAATTAAAAGGTGTATAGACAAACTCAAAGTTAATAAAACACCAGGGCCTGACGGTTGGCATCCAAGAATCTCAAAGGAAATGAAAAATGATATTTTTGTTCCATTAGAAATTATTTTCAAGAAATCCATCATATCCGGAGATGTCCCAAGAGAATGGAAGCTAGCTAACGTTACTCCCATATTCAAAAAAGGTGACAAAAAGAAACCAAATAACTATAGGCCTATAAGTTTGACTTCAATCGTAGGAAAAATAATGGAAACTATCATCAGAGATGCTATCGAATATCATTTAGAAAGTTACCGTTTGATAAATGATAGCCAGCATGGTTTCAGACGGAACCTCCTTGCGTGACTAACTTACTCGAATTCTACAACACAGTTATCTCGAATTATGACAAAAGAAACAATATAGATTTAATATATCTGGACTTTGCAAAAGCTTTTGATACCGTCCCACACGAAAGACTACTTACTAAATTAGCTTTGCATGGAATAAGTGGTAGCCTATTAGGTTGGACTAGTAATTGGTTGAATGGTCGAAAACAGAGAGTTGTTTTAAATGGAAAAACTTCTGGATGGAAAAGTGTTGCAAGTGGAGTTCCTCAGGGTTCCGTTCTTGGACCACTTCTATTCATAGTATATATAAATGATATAGACCATGGACTAAAATCTACTGTTTCCAAATTTGCTGATGATACAAAACTGTGCGGAGTGGCAAATGATCACTCAAACCAATTAGATATTCAAGAAGATTTAGATCAATTACAGCAATGGTCTGAAAAGTGGCTAATGAAATTTAACACAAGTAAATGCAAGGTAAAAATAACAGTAAGTACGATTACAAGTTATTTGGAAATTTGTTAACAAAAGTGGATAGTGAAAAAGATCTCGGCGTAATTATCAGTAACGACCTCAAATCATCCAAGCAGTGTATTTCAGCCTCTGAGAAAGCAAATAAGATTCTGGGATTGATTGCGCGATCTTTTGATTTCAAAAGTCCATCACTCATTAACAAGCTATATAAATCGTTAGTTCGTCCACATTTGGAATATGCTGTTTCCGTATGGTCACCGAATCTCATTAAAGACATTGACAGACTAGAAAAAGTACAACGGCGAGCCACAAAACTGATTCCAAATATCAAAAATAAATCATACGAAAATCGACTTGAGTACATGAATCTGTTTTCCCTAAAAAAGCGTAGACTCAGAGGTGACTTGATACAGGTCTTTAAGAATTTAAAGGGAATTGACAACATCAAAAGTGACCAAATTTTCACATTGAATGAGAATCAGACAAGAAACAATGGTCTCAAACTGTCCGGAAATAGATTCAATTTGGAAGTAGGTAGAAACAACTTTGCCAACCGTGTAGTTAATGAATGGAATAAACTTCCTGCACAGGTAGTGCAATGTAGTTCAGTTCGAAGCTTTAAGAATCATTTAGATAAATACCTAAGTAAGATGCTGTAATGATTATAATTTATGTTATATTATTTGTTTTTGTTTTGTTATAATTTGTCTGTCTGATTTTCATTTATTATTAGTTATATGTCAATTTATTATCATTTACTATTTACCTTTTTGTTTATTATCTTAACTATACCTATGCATTTATTTATGTATTTTATTTGTTATTTACATTATTATAATTTTTATTTATTATTAATATGATTTTTTTTTTTTTTGCATCCGACCTAGATATGGATCAAAAGGTCTCCTGTTGGCATGCTCCGCCTTTGTAATCCTTTGTGTGTGTGTGTGTGTGTGTGTGTGTGTGTGTGTGTGTGTGTGTGTGTGTGTGTGTGTGTGTGTGTGTGTGTGTGTGTGTGTATGTGTGTGTGTGTGAGTGAGTGCGTGTGTGTGTGTGAGTGTGTGGGGGGGGTTGTACTTCATTGGAAATGATGGCTAATTGTGCATTTATTATTTTTTAAATGTATTTTCCATATGTCTAACTACGGACTTATGTTCCTTTGAAAGGAGGTTTATGACTTCACTGTACGTAGGTGGTCATATTTGCTATATCGCGATTTCGGGTTCAAGACCCTTCTTCAGTAGCTATTAGGAATATTCTATCTGGTCAGGATAAGAATTATTCCTATGTTATGTTTAATTATTTTACTATATATACTAAATTTCTGTACTTGCTCTTCATTGAGGGAGGTCACCGGTCACCTGGAAGAGGTTGCCTGGTAACTCAGGCAGTGATGAAATGTCACATGCTAGGGGAAGCCACCGACTTCGTGTTGTGACAAAATGTCCAGTACTTGAGATTGTGGCGCTTTTGTCTCGGCTTTGATTTGTGGGGTTATGTCTCATGTTTGGATTTGTGGTGATTTGTCTCATGCTTGGGAGGGCCCTAATGTCATCTGCTTCTATATTTAGATTTGGGCTCGACTCTTAAATGTATAATGCTTCTAAAATTGGGAGGCGTCTATCATCTGTACATATTTCTAAAATCTCGGAGTTTTCTTCGAGGATGCTTCTTGATAATGTTGTGCCATGAACTTCCCTTAAATTATTTTTAGGGGCTCCTCATGCCAGGTGGTATGAAAGGCGACGGAATAACCTCATTGTCGTCATACCAATATAGGTGGAGGAGAGGGTTTCACAATTCCCTCGTGCACAAGTAAACCTATAGATGACATGTGATTTTTGAAGTTTCTTTCTCTCTTGGTGGGGGCTGTTTTTAAGAAGGAAGTGGCTGGTCTTCCTTGTCTTATGATAGATCACCAAGTTTATTATTTTCTCTTGGTTAGTTGGTTTGATATTCCTCTTTACAATATGTTTCCTTATACGCTCATCTTCTTTATAGGCTGATGAAAAAATAGATTTATAATAGATATTAATTTTTCTACATTTTGATTATTCTTCTTTTTGTTATCTTTGTACCAGCCGTCCATTATTTTCTTTGTCTGGTGGTTAATCTATTTCTCACTGAAACCATTGTTGATTAATACTTGGGTGTAGCGTTCGATTTCATTATGTACTTGTTTTCATGTACTACATTGGGTGAGTGCTCTTTGGATGTAGACACCGATCGTAGAGTTCTTATATCTCTGAGGGCACTCACTAGAACCATTAAGGCAAAGTCCAGGGTTTGTGGGTTTGGTGTAAACTTCTGTGTTAAAATAATATTCAGTTTGTTTCACTAGAATATCAAGTGTTATGGCTCAGGCTGGAAAGATACTTGTTAGCCATAAGGGCATATCGAGTGCCCAAGCCACAGCAAAGTTAGAATGGGGATATAGAAACGCATCAGACTATTGGTATGCCGAAAGACAAAGGACAGTGTTAACCATTTAATATTTCAGTATGAAATGTAATTAAACAGAGACAAAATAAATTAACAAAACAATATTAATAACATTAATCCTAACACACAATAAGAATAAATGGGGAATGAGATATGTAGAAAATATAGAACGGGTAAGACTGAAACCTAGCACGTCGAGTCACCAGTTGTCCAAGCAATGATTATTACAATCCAGAGGGGGCGAAGCTGGCAGCTAGCTAGAGGCGAGTCTGTCGAGTCTTGGGAATGTCTAGCTTATATAGGGGAACTAAGCTGACGTCTTGGCCAGTGATTGGCCGAGGACGGTTGTTCAGGCCGAGCTGCCGAACTATCGCTTGGCTGCGGAGCGACCGAAGTTGGGGTGGGGGAGAAGGTAGGAAGGGTGTCACTCAGGTGAATGGGTACCTTAACACCTGGATGGGGTATCTTACCACCTGGCTAGGGGTGATATCGTGACACAAGGAAGGACAAAGGTCCGTCAACACTATCTTCCATATTGAAGGTGAGATCAGAAGTCTCTTGTAGTAGGAGTCGCAGTTTTTCTGTTTCACTAATGTTTTTGGTCTTTATGCAAAAGTTGTCAATATGGCGACAGTAAATTTTTGTTTCCCTGTTTTCCTGAATAATTATTTTTCTATGCTGCCCATGAAGAACTTTGGCATTAAAACTCCAAGTGGGGATCCCATTGCCACTCCATCGATTTGACAGTACTTATGTATATATACGTCTACTGAGACTGAGACTACAAGATTCTTTAACCTCGGGGTTAATCTAACTCCCGCATGATTTGAGTCGACTGTTAGCTGCCGTACTAATCTTGTTTTTACAGATAACCAAGTCCACCTACAGCAAGTGGTTAAGCTGATATGTATCCTTGATAGACTTTCGTCGTTGTAATACCTGAATGGAATCGCCAATGACGGCAATTTCAACCAAATAATCCCGACAGTTGTCCCTGGACTCGAACCGAGACTTGCGTAAGAGCAAAGCTGAGGCTCTACCAACTGAACTGCTGAGACTATAAGATTCTCTAACCTCGGGGTTAATCTAACTCCCGCAGGATTTGCGTCGACTGCTAACTGCCGTCCTAATCTCGTTTTTAAAGAGAATCAAGTCCACATCCAGCTAGTGGTTAAGCTGATACGTATCCTTGATAGACTTTCGTCGTTGTAATATCTAAATAGAATCGCCAGTGACGACAATGTCAATCAAATAATTCTGACAGTTGTCCCCGGGCTCGAATCGAGACTTGCGTAACAACAAAGCCGACGCTCTACCAACTGAGCTACTGAGACTATAAGATTCCCTAACCTCGGGGTTAATCTAAATCCCGCAGGGTTTGAGTCGACTGCTAACTACTGTCCTATCACCCTTCCATCCACCATCCTCTCCCATGTGTGTGTGTATACACACACACACACACACACACACACACACACACACACACACACACACACATACACACACGCACACACACACACACACACACACACACACATATATATATATACATATATATATATATATATATATATAGATATATATATGAGAAACGTGAGAGAAGAATTCAGGGGTCTAGATATGAGTTCCGAGGTTTTTTCTTGCCGGTTTCTTTTAAGAAAAATGGTAAGGTATAAACTCGAAAATCATATCTATAACCGTGACGACTTCTTCCACCTTTCTCAAGTTATTACAATGTCTTAATATGTGTATATATAATATATGTATATATATATATATATACATATATGTTTATATATACATATATGTATATATATATATACATATATATTGTCACGATATATATTGTCATATATATTGTCACCCTAGCCAGGTGACACGGTACCCCATCCGGGTTTCAAAGTACCCATTTACCTAAATGACACCCTTCCTACTACACTGCCATCCTACTCCGAAGAAACAAGCAGTCGGCCTCCTCCTCCACCCCCCACTTCGGTTGTCTGGATAACTATCCTCAGCCAATCACAGGCCCAGACGTCAGCCTGGTTCCCCTATATAAAGCTAGGCCTTCCCCACACTGGACACATCAGACGTCGGCAGCTCTTGGCAGCAGACAGTCCGTATTTGCACGAGCATAGTTATACTCGCTAGGGCTACTCCCTAGAGTTAACTTGTTCACGCAATCCAACTTTACGTTGGATAGCCTTGTTGGTAGTTAACACTGCCACCCACTTCTGGGCATTTCCCAGCACTTTGACCTTATACCATTTTCTCGTCATTTCGTAGCTCTCCGGGATCCGCACGAGCCCTTGTTGGCTCGTGAGACTTCTTCGTCGTCCGGCCCGGCGAAATCTAGTAAATTCTGTCGTAGTTTAGAAGTAGTGTAGACCCCGTACCCACTGGGCACACAGTGGTCCTACTACGCGGCTGGCACCAGTCGCCAAAGAAAGCTGTGTGACCCCCGTTATATTATTATATTTTGCTCTGCTGAGCACATTTTTCTGTGTACCAGGGGGCTCGTCCCCCCACCCCAACGCGCAGGATGGAGTCTTCAACTCCATCCCTGCAAACTAGGAAGACTTCCCCTGACGACCCTAATATCGACCCGGACAAGGCTAGACATGTGTTTCTACATTCCGACCAAACCCGATTAGCTGGCCTCAATCCTTTTATGCTTAAGAAATGTCTATCTCAATTCACTGACGATATAAATCAAGTTAAAAAACTTAGAAGCGGAGACCTCCAAATCACCACCACCTCTGGAAAAGCTACTCGCAATTTGCTCAAGGCCAGAAAATTTCATTCCTTCGATGTTGTTGCATCCCTCCCTAGGTCACTCAACTCCTGCAGAGGAGTAATCCACTGCAGAGATTTGATGACCATGGACGAGTGTGACATCCTTGAAGAAATGAAATCTGAAGGCATTCTAGATGTTAAGTTTATCACGCGACTGGACCGGGAAAAGAACATGCGAGTGAACACGCCTCTCATAATCCTCACGTTCAATTCCACAACCCTCCCTGATCATGTCAAAATTGGATATATCCATGTCCCAACACGACCATATGTCCCCAACCCTTTGCGCTGCAATAAATGCTTCAAATATGGTCACCTAGCCAAATTCTGCAGCAAACAAACAGTCGTATGCGGTAAGTGTGCAGGCGAACATCCTGTGGATGCTTGCTCTGCCAAGGTGTTTCAATGTGTTAACTGCCCCTCCAATAATAACCATGCATCCACCTCCCGAGACTGTCCAACCTTCAATATAGAAAAACAAATTTGTACCGAAAAAGCAACTTGTGGCATATCCTTTTACGAAGCAAGGAAACGTGTGATGGAAAGACTAGTCACCCCAACTAGTACGTCCGGAGCAACTTCCTATGCTTCGGCAGTAAAGAAAACCTATAGAACCATTGAAACGCAAACAGAGAGCAAGCACTACAAGGACAAAGAACACCGCCAAAGTAACAGGCAAACTCACTCGCACCTTCCTTCCCCGGCCATCCCAGAGCCTTCTAAACGTGTGCCCACACGTACTGAAGAGGATGTCAATATGGAGATCTCCGTTTCCCAAGAACGACTTTTAAGTCCAATTACTAGCCCAGACCGTTCATCCGGGGCTAAACACACCTCTCCCACTAAGGCCAAGAAAGGAAGAAACCGAAGCAGATAAAAAAAAAAAAAAATGAAAATAATCCAGTGGAATTGCCGAGGTGTTAGAAGTAAATTAAATGACTTAACAATTTTTAACTCGCTCAACAACCCCTCAGTTATATGTCTACAAGAGACTCACCTTGACCCCAGTGTTCAGTTCAGACTTAAGAACTATACCACATACAGGAAGGACAGGTTGGCGCCTGGAGGGGGGTGTCGCAAAAACAGTCAGCGACTGCCTTCCCCAAGTGGAATTACCACTGGCCACCACCTTAGAAGCAGTCGCTATAAAAACAAAGCTACACAACAAACTCGTGACCATCTGCTCCCTTTATCTACCTCCCGACCCTCGTTTCCCACTAGAGGAATTAAACGAGCTAATAAAACAACTACCCCACCACAAACTGATAGTGGGAGACTTCAACTCCCACCATCGCATGTGGGGTAGCAACAAAACCTCTCGTCGAGGGGAGCAGATGGAAGAAGTGCTCAACACTAACAACCTGGTCCTCCTAAACACTGGCAGTCCCACTCGAGTAGACAATACCAGGGGTTCATTTTCATGTATAGATTTATCCATATCATCTCCTGCGTTGTCTGACAACACGCAATGGAATACGCATGATGACACCATGCTCAGCGATCATTTCCCAGTAATATTAAAAATAGGGGGTGACCACACTACGGCTCCTCCAGCCTACGGAGACAACCCACCCCCTCCCTGTCCCAAATTTAACATCAAAAAAGCCAACTGGGAAATGTATCGCACAACCACCAACGTCAACATCACAGGGGATAATATGGATGACAAAATATTAAATTGATCAAACTCAATTTTGAATTCAGCTATTAAGCATATACCAAAAACCTTGGTATTTCGCAAGCATAGAGTTCCCTGGTGGACATCAGACTGCAGAAAAGCACTTTGCAAGCGGAATAGGGCTTACCGAACTTTTAAAAATAACCCCATTGCACCAAATTTTATTACTTTTAAAAAGACGCAAGCAGAGGCCCGTAGAACAATAAAACAAGCCAAACGAAAGTCTTGGCATGATTACATCTCCACAATAAACATAAACACTCCTCTATCACAAATCTGGTCAGCCGTCCGTAAAATCGACGGCAAATACACACCAAACATTAAGACCCTAACCATTGGAAACACGTTTGTAGATGCTCCCATGGACATCGCAAACACAATCGCAGACACATTTACGCAAACAAGCAACACAAATAACTATTCACCAACCTTTTTACAACACAAACAAAGACGGGAAGCAGAACCTCTGATCTTCCATACACAGACACACCACGATTATAACACCCCCTTCCAACTACACGAGCTTCAACAAGCCTTAAGCTCGTGTAGAGGAACCTCTGCTGGCCCAGATGAGATTAGGTATGAGATGCTGCAACATTTGAATTCAATTTCACTGAAAAAATTATTAGAAATATACAACGCAATTTGGATTAGTCAAGAATTCCCAAAAACATGGAGACATGCCCACGTCATACCTATTCTCAAAAAGGGGAAGGACCCAAAGAGTCCTTCCTCTTATCGCCCTATAGCGCTTACCAACTGCTTATGCAAAGTATTAGAACGTATGGCCAATAACAGATTAAAATTCATCCTAGAGTCTCAAAATTTAATAGTTCCTGCCCAATGTGGTTTCAGGAAAAATAGAAGTAGTCTTGACCATTTGGTCAACTTAGAACAAGATATCCTCTCCTCTTTCGAGAGAAAAGAATATCTTGTTGCTTGCTTTTTAGATTTGGAAAGAGCCTACGACATGGCATGGCGACGTGGTATCCTTGAAAAACTCTATGCATTTGGCCTTAGAGGGAATCTCCCTATTTTCATTCAAAATTTCTTAAAAGAACGAACTTTTTCCGTTAAAAATAAAAATTATTATTCAACAGTACGCATACAAGAAAATGGCGTACCACAGGGAAGTGTGTTAAGTCCCACATTATTTATATTGCTCATAAACAATATTCTACCCACTCCACCTCGGAACCTTAAATACTCATTATACGCTGACGACGTCGGAATCTGGCATTCCTCACCGAACGCCAAGTTTTCCGGCTCTCGCGTACAACTGGCCCTGGACTCGCTCCAGGACTGGTCTGACAAATGGGGATTTAAGTTTTCGGAATTAAAGTCAACAGTAATTGTATTTTCACGCAGAGCCCAGGCAGAAATAAATCTGCAATTACATGGTACTCCCATTCCAGTACAAAATTCAACCTTTTTCCTTGGCCTGAAACTGGACTCCAGGCTAAACTGGAAGGCCCATGTAAAATATCTAGTTGATGCGTGCAACAAGAGAATTAATTTGCTACGTAAACTAACGGGCACAAATTGGGGAGCAGATAGGAAATCCCTGCTAATAATTTATAAGTCCCTGATTAGATCTAAACTAGACTATGGGTGTCAGATTTATGGTTCGGCAACACCAACCACGTTACAACCCCTGAACATCATCCAAAACAAAGGCCTCAGAATAGAACTTGGAGCATTACGCTGCACAAGGATCGAGAGGCTGGAGGTTGAATCAAACGTACCCCCCTCCACTACAGGCGCGAACTCCTTGCACTACGATACGTCGCCAAAGTGCTCCGTATCCCTCGACATCCCTGCAAGGCAACAATCAACCAACACGAGCACTTCACCAACTCCAGCCTAAATCCCCTTTCCATCAGGATCCAATCCTTGTGTGAGCAGTACTCGGTGCCACTGTGGTCAATAGAACAGATGGAAGCCACCCACTTACCACCGTGGAAAAGCATCGCCCTCAAGATTGACATTCAAGAACTCAAGAAAAAAAAAGTATTCCACAGAAGAACTGAAACAGAAGACCCTGGAGACCATCCATAAGTACAATGACCACAGGGCACTGTACACTGATGGCTCCAAGTGCGGCCCCAAAACTGGGACAGGGTTATACTGCAACCAAACCCGGATGATGTTCAGATTGCCGGACCATACGAGCATATATATCGCCGAACTCTACGGTATATATCAAGCCTTAGAATATGCTCAATCTGACACACAGTAATTTCGTCATATTCACAGATTCACTAAGTGCACTTCAGTCAATTAAGTCAGGTAACCATATGGAGAACTTCCTCTTGGGAAAAATCATTAGCACATTGTCGATGACTAACAAGTCCATTACTCTCTCTTGGGTTCCCAGTCACATTGGGATCTTCGGGAATGAGAAAGCGGACACCTTAGCCAAAACTGCCTTAGAAAAAGACTCTATTACAGACATACCCCTGGACATAGGAACCTTCAATTCTATATTAAGAAAACAATTACACACCCACTGGCAACTCCAGTGGAACAAACCTTGACATCTCTCACAAACAAAAGGAACACATAACAGATTGGTCGACATCATACAGAAATAACAGACAGGAGGAAATCGCCATAGCAAGACTGAGGATGAACTCGACCCGCCTCACCCACCTAAACCCATACATTAACGGCGTATTTCCTCCCCAATGCAGCACCTGCAACACCATACTATCCATAAGACACATACTCATACACTGCTCAAGATACAACACACAGCGCCAAGCGCTTATACAACACTGCAAACTTAAGAAAATTCAGCTAAGCACCACAAATCTTTTGACCGACGACCGTTTACTTATTGACAAAGTAGTATTATATTTGCGCACAACAGGACAATTGTGGAAATTATAATGGTAGAATAAAAAGGATCGCAGGTTCACACCAGGCTTAATGACCTCATTATAGGTCGATAGCCTTAAAGAAAAAAAAAAGAAAGAAAAAAAAAAAAAACACTGGACAGACTCGCTTCTAGCTAGCTGCCAGCTTCGCCCCTCTGGATTCAAGAAATCATTGCTTGGACAACCGACGACTCGACGTGCCAGGTTTCAGTCTTACCCATTCTCAACCCTTCTACATATCTCATTCCCCTTTTATTCCTATTGTGTGTTAGGATTAATGTTATTATTGTTTTGTTAATTCATGTTGTATGTTTGATTATATTTCATACTGAAATATTAAATGGTTAATACTGTCTTGTCTTTTGGCGTACCAAATGTCTGATGCGTTCTATATCCCCCTTCCAACTTTGTTGTGGCTTGGGCACTCGGTATGCCATTGTGGTTAACAGATATCTTTCCAGCCTGAGCCATAACAATTGGCGACCAATGCCTAGGATCTCCGTAACTGTTCCACGTAACTACCGAGTAAGTTGTTACCTCCCCTCCCCCCCTCTTCTTTTCATTAATCATCTTATTTCAGGACAGTGCCTTAACATTTATTTTCAGTATTAAATATGATCATAATTCTAGATATTAAATGCAATTATAATTCTAAGAGTCGAAAATTGACCAACAATGTTTAATTTTGTGAGTGTCGTTTAAAGTCCTTACGGGAATAAACGACCCGTTTGGTACACACCGCAAAATTACTTATAATTAACAAGCGGGACTAGCAGCTCTATAGAATTCATTCCCATTTAAGTGTTTAGCCCACACTAATGGATTCTATCAGTGGTTAGGATTTGATAGTGTTTCTTTCCACTCCTCCAGACTCATTTTGTTCGTGTATCGCAAGTATCAACTATCGCTCAAGTATCGGAGTATTCATCCTTACCCAAGTCTCATTTCATTTCGTTCAAGTATCTTTAGTTAGATGCCTGTCTCAATCGAATACTCCATCCAAATATCCCAGTATCCATTCAAGTCTATCAAGTATCGCTCGCTATCGAATCAATTTCTAAATAGACGAGCATCTTTTCACACGAACAAAATCATAGGCTAGATTGATGGGTATAACGGTAACCGGAATCAGAGGGCCTGTTTACGTTATCGAAGGGCTATTCTTGTTTAAACCCACACGTCTTAGTCTATCAACAACTAGTTACGACTAGTCCTCAAGTCACACGTCTTAGTCTATCAACAACTAGTTACGACTAGTCCTCAAGTCACACGTCTTAGTCTATCAACAACTAGTTACGACTAGTCCTCAAGTCTCAGTAAAATGTTCAAATTGGAAGATTTTGTGGCCAATCCCTCGTATGTAACCTTACAGGGACAAGTTACAAAAGATTATTGGAAGGACATAGCAAGGTACTATAACATAGACATTCGGTCCTCAAAGCCCAAAAGAGTAATAAAGAAAACAGTGGTAGAACAGCTGGTTCAATTAGGAATAATAGAGACAGGAGCCATAGACACACAGACTACTCCCAATTTGACATTCCCAAAAGACCAAAATGGAGCAACGGCCAAGTCTCTTAGCCCTGGACAACCTCCTCCCAGACAATGCCCGACAACCCAACCAGCAGACAATATGCAACTGGAACAATTAAGACTAGAATATCAGTTTCAATTAGAACATTCAAAATTAGAAAAGGAAAGAGAATTAGAGAGAGAGAAATTAGCATTGGAGAGAGAAAGATTAGAAAAGGAAAGAGAGAGATTAGAAAAGGAAAGAGAATTAAAATTAGAATTGGAAAAAGAAAGATTAGAAAAGGAAAGAGAATTGGAGAGAGAGAAATTAGCATTGGAAAGAGAGAGATTAGAAATGGAAAAAATCTCAAAACTAAGGAAATCACAATACAAGAGAAAAGCAAAGAGAATTAGACATTCAGGAGAAAGGAGTACGACTGAATGTAGGTAATTTGTCTTCTTTAATCCCTGCATTTTCACCAGAGGATGTAGACGGCTACTTCAAAACCTTTGAAGCTATAGCTCTCAAACAGGTGTGGCCCAAAGATGACTGGCTTACAATACTAACTCCAAAATTAACAGGAAAAGCTATTCAGGTGTACAATAGTTTAGACAGGCCCGACGATTACGATTTCGTTAAGAAATGGGTTCTACATGCGTATGCTCTAACCCCTGATGGCTATAGACAAAAATTCAGATCTTTAACAAAATCTCATGCCCAAACTTATGTTGAATTTGCCTCAGAAAAACTTAGACAGTGTAAAAATTGGTTAGAAGCTATAAATGTAACTACCTTTTCAGAACTTCTCAATACTATAGTCCTAGAGGAATGGAAAAGTAAAATCCTCTTTCACATTTTGAGATATGTAGAAGATAGAAGGGAAAAAGACCTGATCCAGACCGCCGAGTTAGCTGATGCCCAAGCCTTGATGATAGAGACATGGGGAAGAGAAACTCGCAGGCAAAGCCCCATTGTGAGATCCTCTTCTGGTTATCACCCTGAAGGAGCAGGTGGTAAAGTAGGAAGTAACATAAATTATAATCGTATTTCCCAGCCAGTACAGTGTAGTTATTGTAAAAAGACAGGTCACTCCGTTCAAGAATGTAATCATCGAGGTTGTAAAGCCTCAAGCAAATTTAAAGATCACAGTAACAAATCTAAACCTATTGCAGCCTCTAATTTTCATAATCCTCATACTTCTTTTGACCCATATATTTTCCAAGGAAAAGTATCCTTACATAAAGGTGGTCCTAATTACCCCGTTACCATACTTAGGGATACAGGGGCAGCCCAGTCAATTCTCCTCTCAGATGTCATTCCCAATATATCCAATGCATTTACAGGTGAAAAAGTTTTATTGTCTGATCTCACAAGTCAAACTTCTTACCCCCTAGCAGAAGTTTATCTAGAATGTGCATTCCTTACTTCTCAAGTGCAAGTTGCAGTACGTCACGGATCCTTACCTATTCACGGGATAAAGTTCCTCTTGGATAACGATCTCGCTGATACCCTAATTGTTCCCCCACCTAGGACAGTTTGTGAACCTTTACCTGCAAGTCCCACCCTTGAATTGGATGAGAGTTGTCCACATCTGTTTCCAGCCTGTGCTGTAACTCGATCCCAAAGTAAGGTAATGTCTTCTTCTCCACCCTCACCTTCCTCATCCTTACTCAAGTCCTTACCCACCTCTCCTCCGTCCTTTGCTAAGGAGGATCTAATCAA
This sequence comes from Oratosquilla oratoria, assembly GCF_046742065.1. Lineage (NCBI taxonomy): Eukaryota > Metazoa > Arthropoda > Malacostraca > Stomatopoda > Squillidae > Oratosquilla > Oratosquilla oratoria. The sequence goes on from NC_134801.1 coordinate 8,668,236, forward strand.
CAAAACCCTAACCAAGGACAAACTCGTCCAAGCTCAACAAAAGGATGATACACTCTAATACTTACTACACATAGCCACAACCAAAGCAGACATAGACACCACCCCTTGCTTCTATTTTCAAGATGGAATCTTGATGAGAGTATACAGACCCCCTGCCTATAATAAGCTACAAGCATGGGCAGAAAAACACCAAATTGTATTCCCTCGCTCAGTCAGAAATAGTGTATTGAAATTAGCTCATGATGGTTTCGCAGGACACTTAGGAGTGAGGAAAACATACTTCAAAAAACTTGATCATTTTTTCTGGCCAGGAATGCGAAAAGACATCTCTAACTTCATCAGGACCTGTCACGTCTGCCAGGCTGCGGGTAAGCCAAATCAAAAAATTCCTAAAGCCCCACTTAAACCCATTCCTATCAGTGAGGAACCCTTTGATAAAGTAATTATAGATTGTGTGGGGCCATTACCCAAATAAAAAAAAAGGGAATGAATACATGTTAACTGTTGTCGATGTGGCTTCCCGTTACCCGGAGGCATTTCCTCTTAAATCAATCTCAGCTCAATCAATCATTAAACCCTTATTGTCAATGTTTACCTCTAAAGGAATCCCTAGACAAATTCAATCTGACCAAGGAACCAATTTTACTAGCTCTCTTTTCAACCAGGTCCTTACGGAGTTAGGGATAGAGCATGTTACATCCTCCGCTTACCACCCGCAATCTCAGGGTTGTGTGGAAAGGTACCATCAATCGCTGAAAGCCATGCTGCGCAAATATTGTCTAGATACATGATCCAGTTGGGACTCTAATCTCGATTGGATTCTCTTCTCCATCAGAGAAACTAACCATGAGGCCATGGGGTTCTCACCCTTTGAATTGTTATACGGGCGATCCTTAAGAGGACCCTTAACCTTGTTCAAAGAACAATGGTTTAAGTCAAATCAAGAGAAAACTAATGTTAATTCATATATCCAGAATTTGATCAATAAATTGCAGGAGGTGAGAGCTGTATCCAAAGCCCATTTTACTCAATTCCAGAAAAAGTGTAAGTTGGAGTATGATAGAACCTCCAAAGGAAGAACTTTCAAGGTAGGAGATATGGTGTTAGCCTTTCTCCCTCCATCAACTAACCCTTTTCATAAAAAGTTCTTTGATCCATATAAGATCCTAGAACAACAAGGACCTTTAAATTATATCATTGAAACTCCTGACAGAAGGAAAAAACAGCAGCTGGTACACATAAATCTTATCAAACGTTACCTTTCCAGACCACCAGAGGAGGATACCAAGACCATGCCCATATCTATTGTGAATCCTGTAACACTACCGAAGGACGAAGGCACCCCAACTACAGACTTTCCCCTGCCCAACAGTGCCTTCTCCAATAGGGAAACATTACACTACCTGGATAAGTATCTCTTTGGGCTTCACCCAAGTCAAAAAACTCAATTAATCAGTGTCATTAAAAGGTTTCCAGAAATTACCCTAGACCACCCAGGCTTATGCAATGTTTTCCAAAATAATATCCAGTTAAAAGACACAAATCAAGTTCCCATTAGACAGCGTCCATATCCCCTAAACCCCGAAAAGACTGAAATCCTTAAAAAAGAAGTCCAGTATCTCCTAGATCATGGTTTGGCAGAACCTAGCCATTCCCCTTGGGCTTCACCCTGCCTTTTGGTACCAAAGGCAGACAACACATTTCGTATGTGTACAGACTATCGTAAAATAAACAATGTCACCGTCCGGGATGCATACCCGTTGCCCCTTATTGAACAGTTACTAGATATGATAGGTGATGCCCCTTTCATATCTACCATAGACTTGCTCAAAGGCTATTATCAAGTAGCCTTAACCCAAGAAGCGAAAGCCATCTCTGCCTTCGTAACCCCTTTTGGTCTGTACCAATACAGAGTGATGGCGTTTGGACTTACTAATGCCCCTGCTACCTTCCAGAGGTTAATCAATGCTGTCATCCAAGGTCTACCTGGAGTAGGAGCATATCTCGACGATGTGGTAGTGGTAGCTGACAACTGGGAAGACCACTTGACCCGACTAGAGGGTCTATTCCATCGTCTGAAGGAGGCGGGCTTGGTGATCAACTTGCAGAAGTCCGTGTTTGTTCGAGGGACCGTGACTTACCTAGGCCACACCGTAGGTGGTGGTTCGATGCGGCCCAAGAAAGCCAACTTAGAAGCGATCCTAGCCTTCCCTACACCAAGGACAAGGAAGGAGGTGATGAGATTCCTTGGGATGGCCGGGTATTATCGCCGCTTCTGCAAGAACTTCTCCATCGTCGCGGCTCCCCTTACCGACCTGACCAGCTCGGCCAAATCCTTCCAGTGGTCCCCATCCTGCCAGACGTCTTTCGAGAACATCAAATCGTTCCTGACTTCCAAACCGGTGCTAAAGACGCCTAACTACCACCTACCATTCCACCTGCAAATAGATGCCAGTGGAGTTGGAGTGGGCGCAGTGTTGCTACAACCTGATCCTACCTCCACCATTCTCCATCCTGTGGCCTTCTTCTCAGCAAAGCTCAACAAACATCAAGAGAACTACTCCACCATAGAGAAGGAAGCCCTATCCCTCGTCCTGGCAATCAAGAAGTTTCGGTGTTATCTCCAATCATCAACAACATCCATCAAGATATTCACCGACCATAACCCTCTCGCTTTCATTCAGAAAGCAAAGCTGCAGAATCAGAAAATTCTTCGTTGGGCCTTAACCTTACAAGAGTACCATCTAGATATCCACCACATAAAAGGGTCTGACAACATCATAGCAGATACTCTCTCCCGGGCTCCAGTCAGCTAACCTCCTTCGTGTTCCCCTTCGGAGGTCTTCGGTGGGGGGGTGTCACGATATTACCCCTAGCCAGGTGACACGGTACCCCATCCGGGTTTCAAAGTACCCATTTACCTAAATGACACCCTTCCTACTACACTGCCATCCTACTCCGAAGAAACGAGCAGTCGGCCTCCTCCTCCACCCCCCACTTCGGTTGTCTGGATAACTATCCTCAGCCAATCACAGGCCCAGACGTCAGCCTGGTTCCCCTATATAAAGCTAGGCCTTCCCCACACTGGACAGACTCGCTTCTAGCTAGCTGCCAGCTTCGCCCCTCTGGATTCAAGAAATCATTGCTTGGACAACCGACGACTCGACGTGCCAGGTTTCAGTCTTACCCATTCTCAACCCTTCTACATATCTCATTCCCCTTTTATTCCTATTGTGTGTTAGGATTAATGTTATTATTGTTTTGCTAATTCATGTTGTATGTTTGATTATATTTCATACTGAAATATTAAATGGTTAATACTGTCCTATCTTTTGGCGTACCAAATGTCTGATGCGTTCTATATCCCCCTTCTAACTTTGTTGTGGCTTGGGCACTCGGTATGCCATTGTGGTTAACAGATATCTTTCCAGCCTGAGCCATAACAATATATATATATATATATATATATATATATAATATATATATATATATATATATATAATATATATACATATATATAAATATATATATATATAATATATATATATGTATATATATATATAAGTCTAAATAAAAATATTCTTCTAAAAAACGCTGTGGAAGTCGGGGATAGGTAGTATTACGGTGACACTTTGTCCTAAAATTTCTTGAAAAAGCGCTTGGGTAAGTCGGGGTCAGGTGGTATTCTTCTTCTTCTTCTTCTTCTTCTTCTTCGCGTATTTCTTTGCGTTCTTCTTCGCGTTCTTTTCCGCGTTCTTATTCGCGTTCTTCTTCGCGTTCTTCTTCCTCGCGTTCTTCTTCGCGTTCTTCTTCGTGTTCTTCTTCGCTTTCTTCTTCCTCGCGATCTTCTTCGCGTTCTTCTTCGTGCTGGGGATCCCGTGTTGGAGTTCCGCCCCGAGGCCGAGGCCGAAGGCGAAAACGAGGGATTAGAGCGCGAAAAGTTGCGGCCATAGGCCGCTGTTTGCGCAGCCAATCCCCCGGCGAAGCCCGCGGCTTGTATATATATATATATATATATATATATATATATATATATATATATATTTTTTTTTTTTTTTTTTTTTTTTTTTTTTTTTCCTAGGGCACATGTTCTCACGGAGACAATTTTGGTTAAAATCAACCGCGCTAATAGATTTAACTATTTTATGTTGTATTTTCTTGAGTTTAAGGAAGGACTTCCTATCAACTTCATTCAATTTATGAACAAAATCATCCATGATGGACGGAAAAGGAAAAGTGTTGGAGAATGCCGATACACTTTTAATAGATCTTATTTTTAATATATTTATATATATATATATATATATATATATATATATATATATATATACATATATATATATATATACACATATATATATATACATTTATATATTGTCATGTGCTAGCTAAGTTTGGCCTGAGTTGATGGAAAATATGTAACTAATTTCGATTTCAGGGTAAGTCGAGTTCCAGTTCGGGAGCAAGCCCGTAACAATAAAGTGGAACATATAGAGAATATAGATAGAAGGTACGTTCCGATGAAAAGCTGGATGTAAGCAAGATTATAAGGGTGGAGGGGTAAGATGGAACTCTGCACGAAACTTAAATAATCCATATTTACAATAAGTGAAAAAATAAAGATTTACTGTTTTTACATATACTCACAGTTTACATATACTCACACATATACTCACAGTTTTTACATGCACTCACAGTATTCTGAGGAATAACATAACTACACTTTCCTAACAAAAGAAAAAACATACAACTCACAGTTCACTGAGACTTAACAAAATTATATAATTCTAACACAAATAACAAAAACACTACACAAGTCCAAGACAAAGGTTTACACTAATACTTGCAAACATGTGGGGTACCGAATCACAACGACGAAGGGGTGAGACCAGGTAGGTGAAGTCCACAGGGGGGGTTGTAGGTAAGAGAGAGGGTAAGCTGAGGGCCGGCCGCTTTATATAGTCGAGGGGGTCGTGGCTAATTGTTTCATGTCCAAAATTCGAGTACCAACGTTGGTTATACGTTGGGGGTGATGAGACGAATTCAAAACTTCGTTAGTAGCAGGCGGGAAATTTGAAAGTCTCATTCGATTCACGGTTGGCTATATCAATATACGTATACACACACACACACATACACACATATATATATATATATATATATATATATATATATATACATATATTTCTAAACAGAAATGTAGTAGCACATTTGTAAATGACACACAGGAAACCCACAGTCGGAGAAAATAGACTACGAATAAAAGAAGATTCCTATATTTCGGCTATCAACCTTAGGCCTCTTCAGGAAAGTACATAAGACAGAGGACAAAAGGGACTTATAAGCTACAGAAACACAGAAAAGAGAGGGAACGTGGACTGATGCATTATTCAGACGCGGGGTAAAATGGGGTGGCGGAGGAGGGTGAGGGTGAGGTGAGGGGGGGTTGTAAGGTTCGTACCGGCCTACTCACTGCCGCGCGTGAAATAATGTCAGGAGTCCACTGCCCTTTAGAAATATTAATGTTTGTCTGTCTTATGTACTTTCCTGAAGAGGGCTACAGTTGATAGCCGAAATATAGGAATCTTCTTTCATTCGAAGCTTATTTTCTCCTACTGTGGGTTTCCTGTGTGTCATATACATATATATTTATACATATATTTATGTATTTTATATAATGTATATTTTATATAATGTATATATACATATACATATACACACATATATATATATATATATATATATATATACATGTTGAATTAAATTTGACCGCAGCTTGGGCTAGAATCGACTTCTTGTTGATTGACTCAAGTTTTCTAATCAGAGGTCTCGGCTCATCAGGGAGGCGGAATAAAATACTACCGTACGACGTTTCGCTCATCTTTGAGCATTTTCAAGTACAAAATATATTTGGTACAATGCTGTTACAGTTTAAATACAACTAAAGTGGTAATTGGGAGAGGTGAAAAAAATACTGAAGTGGTAATTAGGAGAGGTCACAATGAATATGGGGGATTTTGTCCAAGGGTGGACTCAGTGGGAATCTGTCCCTTGTGATTCTGGTGTTGCTTGTAGTGTGTGCCTTATGTCCGGGGGCTGACTTGGTGATATTCTGTCAAATCTTCTTTT
>NC_134801.1:8679364-8684364 GCF_046742065.1 Oratosquilla oratoria
CGAAAACTTCTCTAGGGTATCTTGGTTTACTCTTTTCAACATGTCACTGCGGCTGCTCCGAGTAGCGATTATGCGGCGAGGACTTCAGGGAGACATTCTCAAGGATCTGCCAAATTTAACAGGAATAGAGGTCGGGGTTGATATCTGGGAGTCTGACCAGTTGTGTGAGATTCAAAGTTTATAATCTCTGTCCCGGGAGCTGCAGCTTGCTTCACCCTAACCCTTCCCCAAAGGGATTAGAGTGAAACAAAGATTACCTCTATGCAATGTCCCTAGAAAAAAGACGGGAACTCCTTAAAGCTCTCGGGACAGTCTTGATTCACCTTCTCGAACTTCCATAATGACTTGGTGGTAAAAGGTAAGAACTCCAAGAAGCTCTCAGGAGCGTCTCACGTTGCCCTTTGCACCACCAAATGGCCTTGATGAAGAAAGAAGGCTTCATGCATTGTCTTCACAGGGGGAGATCTCGCAGAAGCTCTCCGAATCGTCTTACTTTTCTGCTTCCGCCTCCCCAGCGACCTCACTGAAAAAAAAAATCCCTTTCGCCTCGACTCCAGAAACGATTAGTCAAACGAAGCATCAACGTCTCGCGGGAGAGAGATGATGTTTTCCTACCCAGGAGGTCGGACTCCCAGACTTTTCATATCATGAATGAAATAATAGGAATGTGGACAATAAAGACAAATGAAACCCAAGGAAGGAGAGAGACGTGCTTATCCCTTAAGATAGGGATCCACTACTAACTAATCCAGATAAAATCGTCGGATAATCACCAGAAAAAACACCTAAGACATGGTAGCAGGAAGAAGGAAGTACATGAGATCATATTCTTTCAGTCCAGGATTACTTATTACATACAAGATACAAAGCGAAAAGGAGAGCAATTGCAAGAGAGAGAGAGATAGAGAGATAGGCAGAAATAGACATATGGACAAAATAAGGACTCATATTGAGAGGCAAAATTGTGAAGGAGGGTGTTACAAAAGACTGATAAACAATAGCTACAGAAAAAAGATAAAGAAACATATACACATATAGCAATGGAGAGATGAATAAAAAAATAGAGATAAAATGATAATAGTGCTAGAGGTAGATATAGGAAAACAAATGGGGATGAATAGCAAATATAGAGATAGAGATAAATGCAGAGGCAGAGATAAAGATAGAGACAGAGGCAGAGGCAGAGACAGAGGCAGAGGCAGATGCAGAGGCAGAGGCAGAGGCTGAGACAGAGGCAGAGACAGAGACAGAGGCAGAGACAGAGACAGAGACAGAGACAGAGACAGAGACAGAGACAGAGACAGAGACAGAGACAGAGACAGAGACAGAGACAGAGACAGAGACAGAGACAGAGACAGAGACAGAGACAGAGACAGAGACAGAGACAGAGACAGAGACAGAGACAGAGACAGAGACAGAGACAGAGACAGAGACAGAGACAGAAACAGAGACAGAGACAGAGACAGAGACAGAGACAGAGACAGAGACAGAGGTAAAAATAGAGACCGAGACAGAGACAGACGCAGAGACAGAGGCAGAGGCAGAGGCAGAGGCAGAGGCAGAGGCAGACAGAGACAGAGACAGAGACAGAGACAGAGACAGAGACAGAGACAGAGACAGAGGCAGAGGTAGAGGCAGAGCCAGAGCCAGAGCCAGAGGCAGAGGCAGAGGCAGAGGCAGAGACAGAGACAGAGACAGAGACAGAGACAGAGACAGAGACAGAGACAGAGACAGAGACAGAGACAGAGACAGAGACAGAGACAGAGACAGAGACAGAGACAGAGACAGAGACAGAGACAGAGACAGAGACAGAGACAGAGACAGAGACAGAGACAGAGACAGAGACAGAGACAGAGACAGAGACAGAGACAGAGACAGAGACAGAGACAGAAACAGTTACAGAGGCAGAGGCAGAGGCAGAGGCAGAGGCAGAGGCAGAGGCAGAGGCAGAGGCAGAGGCAGAGGCAGAGGCAGAGGCAGAGGCAGAGGAAGAGGCAGAGGCAGAGGCAGAGGCAGAGGCAGAGGCAGAGGCAGAGGCAGAGGCAGAGGCAGAGGCAGAGGCAGAGGCAGAGGCAGAGGCAGAGGCAGAGGCAGAGGCAGAGGCAGAGGCAGAGGCAGAGGCAGAGGCAGAGGCAGAGGCAGAGGCAGAGGCAGAGGCAGAGGCAGAGGCAGAGGCAGAGGCAGAGGCAGAGGCAGAGGCAGAGGCAGAGGCAGAGGCAGAGGCAGAGGCAGAGGCAGAGGCAGAGGCAGAGGCAGGGACAGAGACAGAGACAGAGACAGAGATAGAAATAGAGACAGACAGAGGTAAAAATAGAGACAGAGACAGAGGTAAAAATAGAGACAGAGACAGAGACAGAGACAAAGGTAGAAATAGAGACAGAGACAGAGACAGAGATAGAAATAGAGACAGAGACAGAGACAGAGGTAGAAATAGAAACAGATACAAAGGTGGAAATAGAGACAGAAACAGAGACAGAGATAGAGACAAAGGTAGAGGCAAAGACAGGGATAGAGACAGAAATAGAGAAAATAAAAGAAGAGAGAGGATGGAAGAAGAAATACAGAAAGGAAGTCAGGGAGGAGAGAGAGAAAGATTAGTGAAGAAGTGAGTAGAGAGAGGGAGGAGAGTGGCTGGGGCGGGAGAGGATGAAAGAAAAAAAAATTAATGGGGAGAGGTGGGGAGAAGATAGGGCGGAAGTCGACAGAGAGACAAAATACAGAAACAGGGGAAAAGGTAATGAGAAGATGAAGGTTGAGAGAAATACAAAGTGATAGACAGAGACAGATAGATAATTAGATAAAGAGAGAGGACTGCGCGGAAGCCCAGTGGCCACTAGGTTGAACTCGTGAGCAGGTGGCTGAAGGCTCGATTTCCAGGACCCGCTGCGTGCTTCTTGCGTTGGGTCCCGGCAGCTCTAGCCAGGCGGGGAGGCAACCCAAACATCGGCCTAGGGAAAAATAAATGCTCTACAGGGTTTCTCACTCCCCACTTAGTGGGATTAGGATGGTGGGGTGAGAGATAGGCAGAGAGACAGAAAGTTAGAGGGAGACAAATAGACAGGCAGATAGACAAACAGATTGATAAGGAATAAGACGTACAGACAGGTAGGCAGACAGAAAGACAAAGGCAGAGAAAGAGGCAGAAATAAGAGGAGAGAGGGAAAGGAAGGGAGAGGAGGGGGAATATCTATTGATCACAAGCCGCGAAAGCATGATAACTAATGTAGAAGTCGGTGAAACTGTTGCAAATGGCGATCACAACTTAGATTCAAACTACTACAAAATTTTAGAATAGATACTTCTGTTTCTAAAATACCCGATTTCAGTAAAGCTTAGTTCATAGGACTATGTCAGGAGCTTCAGCTTACAGATTGGGAGCCAAAATTAAGCGAAAGACCTGTAGATCAGATGTGGGAAATATTTCAAAATACGCTCACTAAGATGATTCATTATTTACATTCCTTTTAAGGACAGACGTCCCCCAAATCAGATTCGCCCAAAGTGGCTTGGCAAAGAAACTGAAAAAAGTATTGCTAAAAAGAGACAGGCTTATAAGAAATATAAGTGCTCGGGTGCATCTAATGACTATCAAAATTATGTATTAATACAGAGAGATTTAAAAAAGACAATAAAAAACGGAAACGACAATACGAAATGAATATCGCTGATAAACCCAAAGAGAATCCCAAAGAATTCTATAGTTATATTAGATATAAAAAGGTTGTTAGGAATCATATTTGTCCACTATTATCTGCTGACGGTCAACTTGAATATTCAAATGAAGGAATGTGTGATATTTTAAACAATTATTTTAGCCCAGTATTTGTAAACGAAACACCTCAAAGTGAACTCCAAACTGAAAAATTTGAAAAGTCTAGGATAAACTTACTCACTACGGTATCTAAGAATAACTAAAATTTAAATGACTCCCGGCTGTCTTTTAATGAACCCGGGTGTATTTTTGTCCCCCACTGAACCGGCAAAAAGGGACACTTGTGTAATAAAAATTTTAACCGTTAAAAAAGGAGGGCAACAAATCTTACGATTAGATCACCAGGAGCAATGCCTTTAAAAACCGAAGCCGGCAAAAAGAAGCGTCAAAGACATTTTTGGAAGTGGGTTACAGGTACTCGGAAAATTTCAAAACCCGCCTTACAAAATTATAAGAGTTTGAGTTGCTGACTACGGAATGAACATGCCCAAACTTTTCCAAGCTTATACCAGGCTGTCAAAAAAATTTGTGTTAAGGAATCTGTGCGGGAATTTCATCGAAGTGTGATTAAGTTCAATGATTCTCTACGAAGCAACAAGAAAAGTTCAACGAAATGATGCTAGAAAATATTGAGAGTTGTTTGCTTATGCTTTTGAAAAAAAATGGAAAAACAATTAAAGAATTTTTGAAAAAAAAAGTAGATGATTCCCAAACAGATGAGAGTGAAGAAGTTTTCGGCAAGACAAACTAAAGAAGCAGCGACGACGAGGAAGAAACAACACCTCCTAGGAAAATCTTTAAATGTATAGATTTGTGCATGTTTAGTATTAAGGTCTCAATAATAAAAAATCGTTGTATAAAGTAATCATGTTTTTTATTTCCCCTTTCTTACTTATCTGCGGGTAAAACTGGGCGTAGCCCGAGCGCAAAGCCAGGTGCTTGTATATAACAACAAAAAATAAAAGGTATAGAGAAACTCAAAGTTAATAAAATACCAGGGCCTGACGGTTGACGTCCAAGAATTTTAAAGGAAATAAAAAATGAGATTGTTGTTCCATTAGAAATTATATTCAAGAAATCCATCATATCCGGATATGTCCCAGGAAAATAGAAACTGGTTAACGTTACTCCCATATTCAAAAAAGCTGACAAAAAGAATCCAAATAAATACAGGCTTGACTTCAATCGTAGGAAAAATGATGGAAACTATCATAGGAGATGCTATCGAATATCATTTAGAAAATAACTGTTTGATAAATTATAGCCAGCATGGTTTCAGACGGAAACG
>NC_134801.1:8691864-8711864 GCF_046742065.1 Oratosquilla oratoria
GTGGCTCATTGGCTAATGGCGACCTATGAGCGTGGTTTGTTTTTCATCTCCGGACTCCTAGTGAGCGAAGCGATGGTGTTTTTTTTTTTTTTTTTTTATGGCAAAGCCTGAAGTTCTTCCACCTGGATGCTTATTGATGGCCGCTTATATATATATATATATATATATATATATATATATATATATATATATATATGTGTGTGTGTGTGTGTGTGTGTGTGTGTGTTGTTGTTGTTGTTGTTGTTGTTTTTGTGAATGGCAAACTTGTTATACCAGAGCTTCTTGTCGTATTTTTCTCTCTTTCTTAGAATAATCTCACCCTCTGTAGGCAGTAACCTTAACATATCTCCGTATGTCATGATATGAAATATCAAACATAATTTGCAAAAGCCAGAACGCGTTTTCACACCTCTTGGTACTTCCTCAGTGGCAGGTAAGAATCTAAGGGCTGGGCTGGTGTGTGTGGCTTATATATGGTGCAGGCTGTGGGATTTTGTCTGGTCGATGTGGGATTTTGTCTGGACGTCATTAGTTGGCGTCGCCAGAGCTCCGTGTCGTCCTGTAGGTTAGAGGGTGGTGTTCTTTGTCTCGTTTTCAAAATCTCACAGCCTGTACCATATATAAGCCACACACACCAGGCTGCATGTTAATTTGGTAAAGTAGCATGCAGTTGATACTTTAGGGTCTATATGGGGCGCCCCTACGGACCAGAGGCACACATCATTTTGTCTGTGATAGAGGAGGATTCTGTTCACAGAGAAATTATAACACTTTTATTATACTGCGACTGTCCCTCCGTTATGCTGTCCTCCAACCCCTTGTTACTGTCCTGTACTATTTCTCTGAATATTCATTTCCTTTTTTCGCCTACCCTATGGTGGGGGAAAAGAATGCTGCCAGCAAGTCTTCCCACTTGAGTCGTGCGAGGCGACAAAAATGGGACGGGGGTTAGGACAAGGAATCCTGCTACCTGTAGCCCCACAGGGGACATTCCTAAAAAAGTAAAGGCATAAGAGGGTCTAGAAGTTTTTCGACCAGTACCCTAATGTTTGGGTCTTTTAATGTGCGTGATTGTGGTACAGATGAGAGTAAAAGGGAAGAGAAGAGGCAGTATGTTTGTGAGAAGAAAAATGGATGTGTTGGCATTGTGTGAAACTAAGTTGAAAGGGAGGGGCGAGTGTAAGTTTGGGAATGTAGTTGGGAGGTTCTCAGGAGTGAAGAGGGGACGAGGAGAATAAGGGTGGCTATACTAGTAAGTGATGAGATAGCTAAGCGTGTAGTGGAGTGGAACGAGATATCTTCAAGGTTAATGTGGATGAAGGTAAAACTAGGAAGGGAGATGTGGGTTTCTGTAAATGCGTATGGGCCTGGTAGTGAGAAGTGTAGAGGAAAGGGAGGCTTTTTGGATGGATTTAAATGAGTACATGGAGGGATTAAGGGGAAATGTCAATATAGTTGTATTGGGAGACCTTAATGCTAGGGTAGGAAATGAACCAATAGACGGAGTGATTGGGAAGTATGGAGTTCCAGGAAAAAAAATCGTAGTGCAGAGTTGATGAAGATGTGTCTCGAAAGAGAGTTGATGATAGCAAATATAGTGTTTAGGAAGAAAGTCTAGCATAAGTACACATGGAAGAGGGTGGTGGATGGAAGGGTGGTAAATAGAGCGTTGATGGACTATCTATATAGTGCTAATCAGGAGTATAGTGAGAAGAGTTAAGAATGTACATGTTCTAAGGAGAGAGAGTGGGGAATATCAAATCACTTTTTGGTGGTAGACAACTTGATCTATTTAAATGAGAAAGAAAAGGAGAAGGAGCATAAGAAGAAGATGAGAGGGGAGTGGGAGGGAGTGAAGGATAGAGTAGAAACAGGAGTGGAGGAAGAATGGGGATGGTTCAAGGAGAGAGTTATAAGATGTGCAAAGATGGTGTGTGGAACAAGGAGGACGTGAGGAAATAGAAGGAAGGGTAGTTAGAGGTGAAATGAGGAAGCGAAGAAGAGTGTAGAAGAGGAAAAGCAGGCTTTCATAGATTAGTTACAAACTAGGACGAGGGAATCGTATGAAAGGTACAAAGTAAACAGAAGAGACGTAAAACATAATATAAAAGAGGCAAAGAGGAGAGCAGATGTGAAATGGGGTAAGAATATGACAGAAAATTTTGAAAGTAATAAAAAAATGTTTTAGAAAGAAATTAAAAGAGGAAGAGGAGGGGAATCAAGTAGAGAAGAAAAGGTAAAAGGTGAAGATGGAAAGATGATAATGGAAGAGAAGACAGTGAGAAGACGGTGGGTAAAGTATTTTAGGGAGTTGCTATATATGTAGGAGGATAGGGAGGTAAAAGTAGTTCCAGCTGGAAGCGCTAAGAAAATGACCGTGATGAGTGAGGAAAGTGAAGGAGAAACAAGGAAAGATAAAATGAAGGCAGCTCTTAAGATGATGAGAGCAGGTAAGGCACCTGGGTTGGATGAATGCCATGCAGAATGTCTGAAAAAAGGAGGTACAGTGATGGTGGACTAGCTGGTAAGGTTATCTAATGTTTGTTTAAGAGAGGGTAGAGAGCCGAAAGACTGGAGGAGTGCCTGTATAGTTCCACTTTACAAGGAAAAAGGGGACAAGTGTGAGTGTAGTAGTTTCAGAGAGATCACCTTGTTAAACGTAGTTGGGAAGGCTTATGGGAGGGTCTTGATTGAGAGGATTAGGAGAGGAACAGAGGGAGTAAATGGTGAGGAACAGTGTTGTTTTAGGACAGGTAGGGGTTGTGTAGATCAGATTTCTGTTGTAAGACAGTATGTGAGAAAGCTATAGGAAAATGTAAGGATTTTGGGAGGCTTTTATGTATCTGGAAAAGGCTTATGACAAACTAGACAGGAAGACACAAAGGGAGGTATTCCAGATATATGGGATAGGAGGAAAGCTGTTTAGAGCAGTCAAAATTTTTTACGAGAGTAGTAGATCTTGTGTTAGGATAAAAAATGGAAAGAGTGAGTAGTTTGAGTAAGAATAGGACTTCGTCAGAGATGTGTTATGTCAACCTGGCTGTTCACTTTATACATGGATGGGGCGGAGCGAGAGGTGAATGAAAGGGTAGTCGGTCAGGGATTGGAGATGGTTAAAGAAAATGAAGAAAAGTGGAAATAAGACAGTTGTTGTTTGCTGACGACACTGCGCTTGTAGCAGGATCAGAGGAGGGATTGAGGAAGTTAGTGACAGAGTTTAGGAATGTGTGCGGATGAAGGAAGTTGAAGATAAATGTGGGTAAAAGTAAGGTGATGAGATGTACAAGGAGAGAAAGTGGCAGCAGATTGGAAGTGGGTATTAAGGGAGAGAGACTGGAGGAAGTGGATAATTCTAGATACTTGGGTGCGAATGTTGCAGGAAAGGGAGGAGGGGGGTAGAGGTAGAATGTAGATTGAGAGAAGCGAGTAAATGCCTTGGGGATTAAAAAGTGTAATGAGAAATAAACATTTGGGAATGGATGCTACGAGGAGATTGTATGAAGGAGTGATTGTGCCGACAGCACTGTACGGGACAGAAACATGGAACATAAGATAGGAAGAGAGAGGGAGTTTGAATGTGTTTGAGATGAAATGCCTGAGAAGTATGATAGGGGTTACTAGGTTAGATAGAATGAGAAATGAGGAAATGAGGAGGAGAACAGGGGTGGAAAGGGAGTTGGGAGATAGGATTGATGAAAGAGAGGAAGGTTTGGACACATGGAGAGAATGAGTAAAGAAAGATAAGTAAAAGAGTTGTGGATGACAGAGGTAGAAGGAGTGAACATGAGGGGGCGTCCTAGGATGAGATTGATGGATGGGGTAAAAGGGGGATTGCGAAAGAGGGTAATGTCTATTGAGGGAGGACGGGAGAGGACAGAAGATAGTGGTGAACGGAGAATGGTTGTATATGGATGATGCTTTGATGCATGAAGGGGAGTGGGTGGGGGATGTGATGTGATGGAGTATGTATGAGAAATAAATTGACGCAGTCCGCAGGGCTTTCTTCCCGTTTTCTCCTTTTCGGTTTGAGAGGACGGAGATGGGGGGGTTGGGGGGCTGAATTAATGAAGCGGCCTTGCTGTGGATGTGCTGTGTCTTGCGACACTGCTTCTGACCCAGGGCAGTTGACAAGATGCAGGGATGACCCGTCATCAAGGATGTGCCAAGATAAGAGGGAGGGAAGAGGGTAGAGGGGAGTGGAGTGTGTAGAGGATGAAATGGGTGGGAGTGGTTTTCTATGCCTTGTCTTTTAGCTACCTCCTGTGTAAGCGGGGAAAGCCTTTGGTATATTTATATATATATATATATATATATATATATATATATATATATATAAGACTGAAGGTGAAAGAAGTAGACGAGGAGTAATAGGAGAATTTCACACTTTAACGTTTCGACACGCAGGGTCTTGATCACAAAGCTAATAACTCAAACGTAACAGGATATTTTATACACGGACGGGTCATCTCATGGGACGCTTCGGAGAATTATAATAAATGTAATAATGAAACCAGATACATCACAGTGCCAAACTCTAATGTCAATTCATACCTAGACACTTTTCTCCTAAAAGCGGGCATCAAAATAGCCAGGACGTCAGGTAACAAAGTAGGACATTTGGTAACACGTAGCTACAATAATCCCACTAACGAAAACAGCGTTGTTTATAAAATCACGTTTAAAAGTTGTCCCTCTTCATATTTTGGTGAATCTGGTCGCGGACTTAATAAAAGAATAAATGAACATAGAAATGACGTAAAAGCCCATAGGACATCTAACTCCATAGTAATGCATGTGGATAAACATTCTCACCTTCCAGACTGGAACAACACAACCGTATTAAATAAAGGATCATCCAAGAAAATAAGGAAGACAATTGAGGCAGCATATATCAACACTAATAACAACATTAACCATAGAGAAGGCTTTATATTTTTAGCAAAAGCCACAAACTTATTAATAATAAAAGAATACGCAAATAAAATAACAAGCTCTCCGAAGCGTCCGTGTATAAAATATCCTGTTACGTTTGAGTTGTTAGCTTTGTGATCAAGACCCTGCGGGTCGAAACGTTAAAGCGTGAAATTCTCCCATTACTCCTCGTCTACTTCTTTCACCTTCAGTCTTATTTGTCATAATATAGTCATATATATATATATATATATATATATATATATATATATAAGCCGCGGGCTTCGCCGGGGGCTTGGCTGCGCAAACAGCGGCCTACGGCCTCAGCTTCCCGCGCTCTAATCCCTCGTTTTCCCCTTCGGCCTCAACCTCGGGGCGGATCCCCAACACGGTATCCCCAGCACGAAGAAGAACGCGAAGAAGAACGCGAGGAAGAAGAATGCGAAGAAGAACGCGAAGAACACGAAGTAGAATGCGAAGAAGAACGCGAAGAAGAACACGAGGAAGAAGAACGCAAGGAAGAAGAACGTGAAGAAGAACGCGAAGAAGAAGAACGCGAAGAAGAACGCGAAGAAGAACGCGAAGAAGAATGCGAAAAAGAACGCGAAGAAGAACGCGAGGAAGAAGAAGAAGAAGAAGAAGAAGAAGAAGAAGAAGAAGAAGAAGAAGAAGAAGAAGAAGAAGAACGCGAAGAAGAAGAAGAAGAAGAAGAAGAAGAAGAAGAAGAAGAAGAAGAAGAAGAAGAAGAAGAAGAGGAACGCTAAGAAGAAGAAAAAGAAGAAGAAGAAGAAAAAGAAGAAGAAGAAGAAGAAGAAGAAGAAGAAGAAGAAGAAGAAGAAGAAGAAGAAGAAGAAGAATACCACCTGACCCCGACTTACCCAAGCGCTTTTTCAAGAATATTTTTAGGACAAAGTGTCACCGTAATACCACCTGTCCCCGACTTCCACAGCGTTTTTTAGAAGATTTTTTTTATTAAGACGTAGATATATATATACATATATATAAATATATATATATATATATATATATATATATATATGGGCACAGGTTTTCACGTAGACAATTTTGATTGAAGTCAACTGCGCTAATAGCTTTAACTATCTTAAGATTCAAATTCTTCAGTTTGAAGACTAATTTTTTGTCTTCATAGTTCAAAGTATGAACATAATCATTCATGATTTCAAAATCATGGAGAAGAGAGTGCAGTAAAAGGCGCTGTTGAATGCCAATGGTTATAATGACACAATGTAACAGTACAAAACCTGTTGACACAAACACCGAAAACTTAAGTCTTTTCGCCTCTCACGGAGGCTTCTTCAGGGTGAGAAGAATTATAAATTCGAAGGCTAACTAGGTCTGCTACCGACGAAGATGAAGCAAATGATAATGGTCTCTGGCCGACTGTTAGTCCGTAAAAAGCCTCCGTGAGAGGAGAAAGACTTAAAAAATTAAGTTTTCGGTGTTTGTGTCAAAAGGTCTTGTACTGTTACATTGTGTCATTATAACCATTGGCATTCAGCGGCGCCTTTTACTGTACCCTCTTCTCCATGATTTTGAAATCATGAATGATTAATTATGTTCATACTTTGAACTATGAAGACAAAAAATTATTCTTCAAACTGAAGAATTTGAATCTTAAGATAGCTAAAGCTATTGGCGCTGTTGACTTCAATCAAAATGTATATATATATATATATATATATATATATATATATATATATATATATATATATATATATATATATTATCAACCACAATGCACTTTAATTCTAAACCATCAACATCGGAAGAACCGTGGAGGCACATGTGGAAATTGAAACGTTGTACGCCCGAGGACTCGAACCAACGGCTAGCACGTTACCAGTGCTTGTAGTGACTTAACCACTACGCCATCTCTTGATCTCTTGATGGTGTAATGGTTAAGTCACTACAAGTACTGGTGTAGTGGTTAAATCACTACAAACACTGGTAATGTGGTAGCCGTTGGCTCGAGTCCTCGGGCGTACCGCGTTTCAATTTCTGCATGTGCCTCCACGGTTCTTCCGATGTTGATGGTTTAGAATTAAAGTGCATTGTGGTTGATAAAAATGTATATCTTCACTGGGACCCATTCAGTGTTATATGTATATATATACTAATATATATATATATATAATATATATATATATATTTATATAGATATTTATATATATATTTATATATATACATATATACATACATATATGTATATATACATAATACATATATATATATATATATATATATATTGTTACATCTGCGATGTATACTTGCCAAATATGTAATTGTTATTGTTTCGAGGAAATGTCATGTTACGTGTTTGTATTGTGCTGCTTTGGTTATGACCAAATGTGTCACCGTAAGGTATTTTCTTTACTATGTATTGTATGTATCTATTAATGTAACTATGGTATTAGTTTATAATAATATTGATTGTTTTTTGTAATATGTTGATTATTCAAGTGTCCATTGCGCATGCGTCTCTGCTACGTCACAGGCCGTGACGTAAAAATATTTCGTTTGTATTTCCCGCTTAAACAATGTAGGCTCGTCAGGCTAGTTAAATCCCCCCCCCCCTTGTAGTATCCAATGAGCTACGAGCGTATTGCCTCGTCACGCACCGGTCAACGAGTCTATAAGATTGTCCAGACCCTGCTTAGACCTACTACACGGGTTAGATTCAAAATGACAGCCTTGAGGTTAGTACCCTTTTCCCTTGGTATAGCAGTGAGCCAGATTTACTAGGACTTAGCTTTGTAGAGCCCTATAATAAGTGAACGCGGAGTGAGTAGCATCGGGGCTTAGGATTAGCTTATATTTCATGACTGTTTGGTGATCTGTGACCCGGTCTTACGTCTGTTCAACCCCGTTAAAACCTTCGAACTAGAGTCTTTTGTGTAATGTCAAATGTATGATCAGAAGTCAGATGTATTATGTAAAATCATGTTTGTTTAATTGTAATAGTGTCTTTGTTATATTATTTTCGTGTCATTTTACTTGTATTAACTTTCATACTTATAATTTATTTAATTATATTTCTTTAAGTTAAGTTAGTTTGATTTTCTTTTCCCGGTGTCCGACCGGGTGGCGACCTTATTCAGTTCTTTTGACCGTTTGAACCCGTAATAGACATAGGGTCTAAAGGGTTCCCTTGATGTTACAAACCTCTGACATTCACAAGGCCGGTGAACCTTTGGTACTTTAGAGAGGTTTGTAACATTAATTGGCGCCTCATTGCCAGGATTTATCGGTAAATTGGAAAGACGTTCGACGTGGATTAGTGATAATAGGTTTATTAAGGTAGGAAGATGCGGTTAACCAACGAAACCGAGGTAGATGAATTTGTACAAGGAAAACCCACAGATAAGGAAATTCAAGGTCTCACCATACCGGAATTGAAATTGATAGCACATTATTTTGGAGCTAGTTCGACCCACGGGTTAAATAAAGGGGAGTTAGTACACATGGTAGTGGCAATGTTGCATGATCGAGACGAAAGTGTGCCGGCGAGAAATTATGAGAGAGCGACAGAACAAGCTTCTGCCGGCTCAGCGAATTTAGATGATCGGGAAGGTAGTGACGCTGATGGTGAATCCCGGCACACAGAATCTCGATTAAGCGAGTTGCAGTTAAAATTAGAAATAGCTAAATTAGAAGCCCAATCTAGAAAGGAAGAAACTGAAAGAGCTAAATTAGAAGCCCAATCTAGAAGGGAAGAAACTGAGAGGGCTAGATTAGAAATTGAGTGTCTTAAACTTAAATCTGAATTGCAAGAGAATGAACAAGTGCTACCAATTCCTCAAACCGTGAATGGGAGACCCGAGTTTGATGTAGTGCAGAATGCGAGGTTGCTTCCTGAGTTCGATGAATCCAATGTGGACCAGTACTTTAGAATTTTTGAAAGGATGGCTAAAGATTATTCATGGCCAAAGAAGTTTTGGCCTGCGCTGTTGCGGACTAACTTAAGAGGGAAGCCTTTGAGAGTATATGGCGCCCTAGAGGACGCACAGGCGAAGGACTATGATATGGTCAAGACGGCCATCCTTAGGGCATGTGAACTCGTTCCCGAGTTGTATAGGATAAAGTTTAGGAACCTAAGGAAACAACCTAACATCTCGCACGTAGAGTTTAGTAGAGAAAAGCGTTTATTGTGGGACCAGTGGTTAAGATCTCACAAGGTTAATAAAGAATTTGATAGACTGGCTGAACTGCTACTGGTAGAGGAGTATCTGAGATCTATCCCTAAAGAGGTATCATTGTATCTTCAGGAAAAAGAAGTCTCCAAATTGGAGGATTCCGCAGTTTTAGCGGATAAGTATGAATTGATAAGACCTGCAGGGAAGTTCTCGGTTACTCACAAGAGAAAAGGAGACCTGGCAATAAATAGGCAGAGAATCTCGCTCTCATCAGGTGGGTCACCTACCAAATCCATAGAAGTCAAGAAAGATGACTGTAGTAAGTCATCAATGATTAAGTCATGTTTCTACTGCGGAAGGGTAGGCCACCAAATGAGAGATTGTTGGAAGAGACGAAGAGAGATGGAAGGTGTCAAGCTCGTATCTTTAACAAATAAGGTTGAGAGTACCTCCACTAAGGGCAAGGCCCAGGGAGAGAGTGAAGCCAAAACAGTGGCATTGATGAGTTATATAGGTAACAGCCCATCAGAGATGGATGGGGGTAAAGTAGATGAATTGGAGGGTAAATTTAAACCTCACTTAAAGGGATATCAGCCATTTTTATTCCAAGGCTGGATATCCATAGGAGGAGACCGGAAACGAGTCACCATCCTACGGGACTCGGGGGCCCTCCAGTCCCTAATACTGAGTAGTCTGGTGAGAACTCCAGTGGTTGGAGGGAGTGTAACGGTAAGCTCCCTAGGGGGCCTAGCCAAGGTACCTCTAGTATCCATAGACCTACAGTCGCCTCTCTACGAGGGACAGGCTATGGTAGGGATGGTAGATGAGTTACCAGTTGTAGGTGTGGATGTTATATTAGGAAATGATTTGGTTGGTGGGAAGATGTGTCCCACACCCATAGTTTCGGAGGTACCGGTTGTTTCGGAAGAGACCGAGCAACTAGAGAGACAGCACCCGGGGTTATTTCCGGTATGCGCTGTTACGAGGGCGATGGCAGCACAGAGGGAGTGGTCTAAGGACCAGGTGAGACCAGTAAGGGTCTCGAGTGGGGAAAACTGTGGAAAACCTGAATGTGAGGACAGTATGAACCCCGAGGAAGGACTCCCAAGTGAGGAAGCCCAGGCCGAAGCAGAGTTTGACCTGAAGCCTCTGTTCCAGGAGGAACAAATAAGTGAAACCGATATGTATGACTTGACTCGCTTGTTTATGGAAAAGAAACAGGCGGGCACAAGATGTCTCAGTGACTTGCAGAGTGTCGATCCCGACTTGCGGGAACTGTATGAAAGGGTAGAGAGTGGTAGTGAACTATCAGAGGAGTATTACTTGGACAAGGGAGTACTATTCCGCCGATGGGTGGAAAGTACCTGCCCAACACTGATGATGCAGTGTGGTCCGAGAGACGGCAAGTTATGTTGCCGAGGGTCTACCGGAAAGAAGTTCTGCGGCTAGGGCATGATAGTCCCCTTTCTGGACATTTGGGTGTACGCAAAACTTTAGACCGTATCTGGCAACATTTCTATTGGCCAGGAATTAGAAGGGATGTGGCACAGCACTGTTGTACTTGCCACACTTGTCAGTTGGTAGGGAAACCAAACCAACCTGTACCTGTAGCCCCTTTGAAACCAATCCCTGTAGGAGAGGAACCCTTTGCTAAGGTTATCGTGGATATAGTGGGACCGTTGCCTAAGACTGCTAGGGGACATGAGTATATTCTCACTTTGATGGATACCTTTTCTAGGTATCCCGAGGCGATACCACTACGAAAAGTGCGCGCCAAAGTGGTGTTGCATGAGCTCATTAGCTTCTTTACGAAGTGGGGACTACCTCGCGAGTTACAGACAGACCAGGGATCTGTGTTTTTATCTAGAGAGGTTATGCAGAGTTTGGGAGCACTGGGGATAACGAAAGTGACGTCAAGTGCTTACCATCCTCAGAGTCAAGGTGCCCTTGAACGGTACCATCAAACGTTGAAAACAATGTTGAGGAAATGGTGCTAAGAAAATGATACGGGGTGGGACCAAGCCTTACCATACCTGTTGTTTGCAGTGCGTGAGGTACCTAACGAATCGTTGGGCCTCTCGCCTTTTGAATTAGTTTTCGGGCACGAGGTTCGAGGACCTCTTAAAGTCCTGAAAGAATGCTTATTGAAAGGACATAGTTCTGCCTCTAAAGACATGTCGAAGTCGGTGACTGACATGAAAGGTAAGTTGGCCGCGTGTTGGGAAATGGCCAGAGAAAATTTAATGAGTGCTCAGGAAAGAATGAAACGACATTATGACAGAAATGCCAAAATACGGGAATTTAATCCCGGTGATAGTGTGTTGGCCCTGCTGCCTTTTCAAGGTAACCCCTTAAGGGCAAAGTTCAGTGGACCCTACGAGGTAGTGAAACGAGTAGGGGAACTAAACTATATTGTTGCCACGCCAGATCGGAGACGGAGTCAACAATTATGCCATATAAATATGTTAAAGTTGTATCGAGAAAGGGAGCAGAACCCGGTGGGTGAAACTGTCACGAGTGTTTGTACGGTTTCTCTCATGCATGAAGTAGACGAGGACACTATTTCCCCCACCTTAGAGATGCCGTGGAAGGAGAATGCAGGAGGGTGGCCCCAGGTAGTGGATAAGCTGGACCACCTCACGGCCGCACAACGGGAGGACTTAACTGCCTTATGAAATAAGTATCAGGAGGTCTTTCGAGATACTCCTGGAAAGACTGACCTAATTCTGCATGATGTTGATGTAGGAGACGCGAAGCCTATCAAGCAGGCACCGTATCGTGTCAACCCGCAACGAGCAGCCATAATCAGGAAGGAAATAGACTATATGCTGGCCCACGGTTTAATTACGCCAGCACAAAGTGAGTGGAGCTCGCCAGTGATCTTAGTTCCGAAAGCAGATGGTACTCAGCAGTTTTGTGTCGATTTCCGACGCGTGAATGCAGTGACCAAAAGGGACTCGTACCCCTTACCTAGGTTAGAAGAGTGTATAGATAGAGTAGGAGGGGCACATTTCATAACTAAATTAGATCTGCTCCGTGGATATTGTCAAGTGCCCATGACACCCCGTGCCCAGTCTATCTCCTGTTTCGCCGCATTGGGAAAGACTTACCAATGTAAGGTTATGCCCTTTGGTATGACCAACGCCCCTGCCACGTTCCAACGATTAATGAATAAAATTACCGAGGATATACCTGGTTGTGTAACCTACCTCGATGATGTCGTAGTGTATAATGACACTTGGCAGGATCATTTGGATCGTCTAACCTTACTCTTTGACAAGTTAGTGTCTGCCAATTTGGTGCTCAATCTAACAAAGTGTGAATTTGTTCAGGCCAAGGTGCATTATCTTGGTTATGTGATCGGACAAGGAGAATTGGCTCCTCCCCAGGCCAAAGTGGAAGCCATTCTCAGAATTCCAGTACCTCAGACCAAGAAGGAGATTCGTAGATTTGTAGGAACCATTGCCTTTTATAGAATGTTCATCTATAATATCTCTTCCTTAATAGCTCCTTTAACCGACCTGCTAAAGAAAGGAGCCAAGTTCTAGTGGACCGAGTCTTGCAACACAGCTTTTGTTCAAGCGAAGAGCCTTTTGTGTACAGCTCCAGTGTTGCAGGCCCCAGACTTCTCGAAACCATTTTCTCTGTATTGTGACGCCAGCAACATTGGTGTTGGTGCCGTACTATTACAAGCTAAAGACACTGTAGATCATCCTGTGAGTTACTTCAGCAGAAAACTGAATGTGGCTCAGAAAAAGTATTCCACAATTGAAAAGGAATTATTATCCATTATTTTGGCTTTGAAACATTTTGATGTATATATCCCTGTTGGCGCAAATGTAACTGTGTTCACTGACCACCATCCCTTAAAATATATTCAGAAGTTCAAGGAGAAGAACCTCCGCTTAACTAGGTGGAGTCTATTTTTACAAGAATATAATCTAGATGTAAAACATATTTCTGGGAGGAATAATGTGATAGCAGACTGTCTGTCTAGATCATAGCACATATCTGCCGAAAGTAAAGAAAAAAATTCTTTTCAAGAATTTTTTTCTTTTGGTGGGGAGGTGTTACATCTGCGATGTATACTTGCCAAATATGTAATTGTTATTGTTTCGAGGAAATGTCATGTTACGTGTTTGTATTGTGCTGCTTTGGTTATGACCAAATGTGTCACCGTAAGGTATTTTCTTTACTATGTATTGTATGTATATATTAATGTAACTATGGTATTAGTTTATAATAATATTGATTGTTTTTTGTAATATGTTGATTATTCAAGTGTCCATTGCGCATGCGTCTCTGCTACGTCACAGGACGTGACGTAAAAATATTTCGTTTGTATTTCCCGCTTAAACAATGTAGGCTCGTCAGGCTAGGTAAATCCCCCCCCCCTTGTAGTATCCAATGAGCTACGAGCGTATTGCCTCATCACGCACCGGTCAACGAGCCTATAAGATTGTCCAGACCCTGCTTAGACCTACTACACGGGTTAGATTCAAAATGACAGCCTTGAGGTTAGTACCCTTTTCCCTTGGTATAGCAGTGAGCCAGATTTACTAGGACTTAGCTTTGTAGAGCCCTATAATAAGTGAACGCGGAGTGAGTAGCATCGGGGCTTAGGATTGGCTTATATTTCATGACTGTTTGGTGATCTGTGACCCGGTCTTACGTCTGTTCAACCCCGTTAAAACCTTCGAACTAGAGTCTTTTGTGTAATGTCAAATGTATGATCAGAAGTCAGATGTATTATGTAAAATCATGTTTGTTTAATTGTAATAGTGTCTTTGTTATATTATTTTCGTGTCATTTTACTTGTATTAACTTTCATACTTATAATTTATTTAATTATATTTCTTTAAGTTAAGTTAGTTTGATTTTCTTTTCCCGGTGTCCGACCGGGTGGCGACCTTATTCAGTTCTTTTGACCGTTTGAACCCGTAATAGACATAGGGTCTAAAGGGTTCCCTTGATGTTACAAACCTCTGACATTCACAAGGCCGGTGAACCTTTGGTACTTTAGAGAGGTTTGTAACAATAATATATATATATATATATATATATATATATATATATATATAACTCTGAGTTTTGGTGAATGTTAATCAGCAGTTTCCTCTGTTACTAATAGATAAATAATCAATTTGGCAAACAACAGCACTAAAAGTGAGCTATGCTACTCATCAAAGAGAAACGAATAATTTAATCCAGCCCTTCTCTACAAGTAACAAGAAGATCTTTCATAAGATCAAGAATTCCTACCTTATAATTATCAAAGCATCCAGTGCAGTTGATTTTTATCAGAATTGTCTGAGAGAAAACCTGTGCTCAAGAAATATGTGTATATAAGATCCCTCTGTAGTGACTCACAATCTTCTTCGTTGTTCACTTTTTTCAACAATTTTGCATCGTCCGCAAAGAAGCTCATATAACTTTCAATTCATTTGTCCATATCATTGATATATATAGCAAACATTATTGGGGCTAGAACAGTTCCTTGTGGAACTCCACTAATCACTTCATCCCAATTAGAATGTTTGTCTCTTATCACCCCTCTCATTTTTCTTTCGTGTAAGAAGTCTTTCATCCACTTCAACAGTTTGCCCTGTATTCCTCCTGCAGTTTCCAATTTCTTTAGCAACTTCTTATGTGGCACCTTATCAAAAGCTTTTTGCAGGTCTAGAAATGCACAATCAGCCCATCCATCTCTTTCTTGTATTACATCTATTAGCCTTGAATAGAAACACATCACGGTAGGATATAATGTCAATGAAGGACAAAATGTAATTTTAGGAAGGGATACCGGAGAGAATGTCAATGAAGGCCAAAATATCATGATAGGATGTAATGTCACTAGAGGACGAAATGACACATTAGGATGTAATGTCATAGGACAAAATGTCACAATGGGATGTAATGACAGTGGAGGACAAAAGATCACGATGGGAAATAATGATAGTGGAGAACAAAATATCACGATAGGATGTAATGATAATGGAGGAGAAAATATCACGGTAGGATATAATGTCAGTGAAGGACAAAATATAATTTTAGGAAGAGATACCGGACAGAATGTCAATGAAGGCCAAAATATCAAGATAGGATGTAATGACAGTGGAAGACAAAAGATCACGATGGGATGTAATTATAGTGGAGGAAAAAATATCACGGTAGGATATAATGTCACTGGAGGACAAAATATAATTTTAGAAAGGGATGCCGGACATAATGTCACTGAACGACGGGAGGCCGGCGTGAATCACGGTGACGTAGGGGGACAAAATGTACAAAATAGATCGGATGACCGTAATCGACCAGATGTCCGTGATGGGGGAAATGTTAATTTTTATAGGAGAAATGTTAATGAGGCATTGAATGTCAATGAAGGACCAAATAATAATAATATAGAGCAAGGCATAAATAAAAAACAAAATGATAATATAAGACATGATAATGAAACTCAAAATGTGTCAAAAAGAAATAATCACGAGTTTCTTAAAACTATGTACTTTAATGCTCGTAGTATTAGGAACAAATTTCAAGAAATACAGGCGTATGTCAAAAGCGAAAATCTCGATATGATAGGAATAACTGAGACATGGTTAAATGGTACAGAGTTCGAAGCTGAATTTAATATTGCGGGATTTAAACACTTTCATCAGGATAGAAACCACAAGAAAGGTGGGGGTGTTCTATTGTACGTTAAAAACAATGTTCATGCTTGTGTTTTAGAGAAAGTGAAACAGGATGCATATGACAGTTTGTGGGTTGAGTTAACCCAAACAAATGGACAAAAGATGAATATAGGTGTAATATATAGGCCAAAGACATTATCATTAGCAGACGACAAACTGTTATTTCAAGAACTGTCTAGTTTCTGCAACCGGGATTTATTGATAATGGGTGATTTCAATTTTACTGACATTGATTGGATGACCCTTGAACATGGCCATATAGGTAGTCGCTTGATTGATTTTCTTGGTGACAATTACTTAATTCAGCATGTAAAAGAGCCCACAAGATATGGAAACTTACTCGATTTATTGATCACTAGCCGCGAAAGCATGGTAACTGATGTAGAAGTCGGTGAATCTGTTGCAAATAGCGATCACAACTTAGTCAGACTCAAACTCCTAAACAATTTTAGAATAGATACTTGTGCTTCTAAAATACCCGATTTCAGTAAAGCTCAGTTCATAGAACTACGTCAGGAGCTTCAGCTTACAGATTGGGAGGCAAAATTAAACGAAAGGCCTGTAGATCAGATGTGGGAAATATTTCAAAATACGCTCACTAAGATGATTCAAACTTACATTCCTTTTAAGGACAGACGTCCCCCAAATCAGGCTCGCCCAAAGTGGCTCGACAAAGAAACTGAAAAAAGTATTGCTAAAAAGAGACAGGCTTATAAGAAATATAAGTACTCGGGTGCATCTAATGACTATGAAAGTTATGTATCAATACAGAGAGATTTAAAAAAGACAATAAGAAAAAGAAAACGACAATACGAAATGAACATCGCTGATAAATCCAAAGAGAATCCCAAAGAATTCTATAGTTACATTAGAGATAAAAAGGTTGTTAGGAATCACATTGGTCCACTATTATCTGCTGACGGTCAACTTGAATATTCAAATGAAGGAATGTGTAATATCTAAACAATCATTTTAGCTCGGTATTCGTAAACAAAACACCTCAAAGTAAATTCCAAACTGAAACCTGTGAAAAGTCTGGGGTAAACTTACTCACTACGGTAAATATAACAAAAGAAAAAATTAAAAGGTGTATAGACAAACTCAAAGTTAATAAAACACCAGGGCCTGACGGTTGGCATCCAAGAATCTTAAAGGAAATGAAAAATGAGATTGTTGTTCCATTAGAAATTATTTTCAAGAAATCCATCATATCCGGAGATGTCCCAAGAGAATGGAAGCTAGCTAACGTTACTCCCATATTCAAAAAAGGTGACAAAAAGAAACCAAATAACTATAGGCCTATAAGTTTGACTTCAATCGTAGGAAAAATAATGGAAACTATCATCAGAGATGATATCGAATATCATTTAGAAAGTAACCGTTTGATAAATGATAGCCAGCATGGTTTCAGACGGAAACGTTCTTGCGTGACTAACTTACTCGAATTCTACAACACAGTTATCTCGAATTATGACAAAAGAAACAATATAGATTTAATATATCTAGACTTTGCAAAAGCTTTTGATACCGTCCCACACGAAAGACTACTTACTAAATTAGCTTTGCATGGAATAAGTGGTAGCCTATTAGGTTGGACTAGTAATTGGTTGAAAGGTCGAAAACAGAGAGTTGTTTTAAATGGAAAAACTTCTGGATGGAAAAGTGTTGCAAGTGGAGTTCCTCAGGGTTCCGTTCTTGGGCCACTTCTATTCATAGTATATATAAATGATATAGACCATGGACTAAAATCTACTGTTTCCAAATTTGCTGATGATACAAAACTGTGCGAAGTGGCAAATGATCACTCAAACCAATTAGATATTCAAGAAGATTTAGATCAATTACAGCAATGGTCTGAAAAGTGGCTAATGAAATTTAACACAAGTAAATGCAAGGTAATGCACATAGGTAAAAATAACAGTAAGTACGATTACAAGTTATTTGGAAATTCGTTAACAAAAGTGGATAGTGAAAAAGATCTCGGCGTAATTATCAGTAACGACCTCAAATCATCCAAGCAGTGTATTTCAGCCTCTGAGAAAGCAAATAAGATTCTGGGATTGATTGCGCGATCTTTTGATTTCAAAAGTCCATCACTCATTAACAAGCTATATAAATCGTTAGTTCGTCCACATTTGGAATATGCTGTTTCCGTATGGTCACCGAATCTCATTAAAGACATTGACAGACTGGAAAAAGTACAACGGCGAGCCACAAAACTGATTCCAAATATCAAAAATAAATCATACGAAAATCGACTTAAGCACATGAATCTGTTTTCCCTAAAAAAGCGTAGACTCAGAGGTGACTTGATACAGGTCTTTAAGATTTTAAAGGGAATTGACAACATCAAAAGTGACCAAATTTTCACATTGAATGAGAATCAGACAAGAAACAATGGTCTCAAACTGTCCGGAAATAGATTCAATTTGGAAGTAGGTAGAAACAACTTTGCCAACCGTGTAGTTAATGAATGGAATAAACTTCCTGCACAGGTAGTGCAATGTAGTTCAGTTCGAAGCTTTAAGAATCATTTAGATAAATACCTAAGTAAGATGCTGTAATGATTATAATTTATGTTATATTATTTGTTTTTGTTTTGTTATGATTTGTCTGTCTGATTTTCATTTATTATTAGTTATATGTCAATTTATTATCATTTACTATTTACCTGTTTGTTTGTTATTCCACTATACCTATGCATTTATCTATGTATTTTATTTGTTAATCACATTATTATAGTTTTAATTTATTAATATGATTTTTTTTTTTTTTTTGCATCCGACCTAGATATGGATCAAAAGGTCTCCTGTTGGCATGCTCTGCCTTTGTAATCCTTTTGTAAGTTTGTGACACATGATTGTCCTTTTCTAAATCCAATCTGTCTTGGATTTACTACTTTGTTTTTTCCAAATGCCTTACCCATCTAATCTTTATTATTCTTTCACAAGTTTTAGCTACCGTGCTTATAAGAGAGATCGGTCTATAGTTAGTAGGGTCCTCCTTGTTTCCCCCTTTATATATTGGTACTATATTTGCTCTTTTCCAATCTTCTGGAACTTTTCATTCTTTCAACGAACTGCTTATTAGACTATGCATTTTGTCTGTTAGTTTGTTCCTGCATTCTCTCAAAATCCAGTTTGCCATTTCATCTGGTCCATGCGATTTTCTGACATCGAGATTACTCAAGTGATTCATTATTTCATTCCTTGTTACTTGTATCTCTTTCATAGGGAGGACTTTCTCCTCTCACTCGACATCTCTAAGTATTATGTTCTTCCTCGCAAACACTGATTGTTCATAATTTCTACCATTTCTATTTCCTCTGTGTATTCAGCTCCTCCTTCTCGTAGTTTCTCTAATTCTTGTTTGTTTTTCAGTTTGTTGTTTACAAATCTATAAAACAGTTTTGGTTGATCTTTACATTTTTCGATGACATCCTTTTCGTATTTTCTCTTTTCGTATCTGCGCACTTGTACATATTGATTTCTATAACTAGTATATATTTTCCATTTTTCAGGTCTTTTGTCTTTCTTTCATTTTATCCAAGCTTAATCCCTTTTGTCTTTTAACTTCCTACATCTATTGTTGTACCATTTTTTTTTTTTTTTTAGGGGGTCTTGGAATATACTTTTCCACTCCTTCTTTATAATTTTTTGTCAAAATATTCCATTCCTCTTCTACTGTTGTTTCCTCTATTTGTATCCTTTCCCAGTCTACTTTTTTGAAAAAAAAATCTTATTTTATCGAAATTTGTCTTTCCACACATCAATCTTCCCTTTCTATATTGTTCGTTTTTTGTTTTGTTTTTTCAAGTATTTTCCTCATTTAGTTCCAGTTCATCCAATATGTGGTCACTTTTACTTATTGGTGTCTTATATTCAATCTTGTCCAGTATTTCAGGTTCTGATGTGATTATTAGGTTCAGTCTCGATGTTTCTTCCTCATTTGTATACCTCGTATTCTCTTGTATCTATTGCGTCATTGTATGTTCTATAATCATATCAAGTAGTACATTTCCCCATAGGTCGTCTCCACCTTTCACTGCCATCTCTTCCCAGCAGATTTCTTTAAAATTAAAGTCACCCATTATAACTATTCTTCCTCCATCTTCCATTATCTTATTTCGTATTATCCTTGTATCTTCTAACATGTTTTTGTGTTCTTTCTCTTCCCACGAAGTCGTTTTAGGAGGCACATAATTTACTACAAAATTCCTTCTCTTCTTGTCCCTGTCCTC
>NC_134801.1:8716864-8731864 GCF_046742065.1 Oratosquilla oratoria
TGGTCGGTGAAATGGCAAATGAGCTTCAATATCTCTAAGTGTAACGTGTTAAAATTGGGGCTATACAACCCCGAAAATAGATGCAGCTTAGATAACACGCTTTTAGACAAATCTGAGGGCGAGAGAGACTTGGGAGTTCTGGTGAGTCCGGGCCTTAAAACCAGGAAGCAGTATATTAGCGCCAGAAATTTAGCTGACAGAGCATTGGGTTTCATTGCTAGGACGGTAACGAATAGAAGTGCAGGGGTAATTATTCAACTCTATCTAGCGATAGTTAGAGCCATCCTTGACTATGCGGTACAGTTTTGGTCTCCGTTCTACAGAATAGACATCAATTCACTAGAATCAATACAGAGAAGAATGACCAAAATGATACGTGGACTCAGAAATTTGCCTTACGAAGAGATGCTTAGGCACCTTAACTTACACTCTCTGGAAAGACGCAGAGTGCGGGGTGATCTAATAGGAGTGTTCAAGTGGATCACCCCGCACAACAGGCAGGACTCGCAGTAATGGGTATAAACTGGACAAATTTAGATTTAAGAAGGAAATAGGCAAGAATTGGTTTACTAATAGGGTGGTCGATGAATGGAATAAACTTAGGAACCATGTAGTAAGCGCTGAAACTATCAGTTGTTTTAAAAAACGATTAGACAACTTTATGGATGGGGATGACAGGTGATGATGGATACGGAGCTGCCTAGTGTAGGCCTTTTGGTCTCTTGCAGTCTTCTTTATTCTTATGTTCTTATGTTCTTATGTTCAAATATCATATGTACACATTCTTTTGCGTGCGTGTGTATGTGCATGTGTATGTGTGTGTGTATTGACAATAAATGTCTACATCTAAAAGGTGAAGAAATGTATCTCGTTTATTTCTCTTCAGAATATATATGGTTATAGGGGTTTATCTGCAAAAACCTAGGAGGAGTTTGGGAATAATCAATTTCCGCCCGCACTAAGATTAAATGAAAATTACCAATACTTCAATATTTGGTAAATGTTATACAATCATTTTACATTTACATGCTTTCTTTTTACAATTGCTATCATGGTTTGTGGCAACATTAATTTCACAAATATAAATAATATTTATGGACACATACAATGGTTTGTTTAATCATGTTAATTTCATATCACAAAAATGCTACGCGAGTTAAGGGGACACTACAGTAGTGACGTGTTCCCACACCATAAACCACTTAAATCTAACCCTTAACTCTTTTCTCCGTGGTATAATGAATGTCTGGAAAAAGGAAACAAAAATAAAATGTTAAGAGTGTAAGAAAAAATTTGAGGAGGGAGACGCCCTTTGGAAGTAAAATATATTCGGCCCTAAGGGAAAAAAATGAACTAATTTTTTTTATTATATTTGAATTTGAGTATATTACCGCCGCGAAAAATAAAAATAGAAATAACCAATATTTCAAAATTTGGTAAGATTATACAATAATTTTACTTTTATATGCTCTCTCCTTATAAACGTGGAAAAAGAAGTCACAGGTCTAGTTCCGAGTTTTTTTTTTTTTTTTTTTTTTTTTTTTTTTTTTTTTTTTTTTTTTTTTTTTTTTTTTTTTTTTTTTTTTTTTTTTAGTTTATTCTTGACCGGATTCGCTCTATTCTTCTTCAGAGTAATATGAGTATGGGGTGAAGCTGACGGTATACATTGAAAGAATAGAGAACGCGTTTCCTCACAGTATACAATAACTTACCATTTTTGTAATGTAATGTTGTCCGAGGGTGTAACAGTGTAAGTAAAAATGAGTGAGTAGTGTGAAAATGTGAAAAACCCCGAAAAAACGTCACAAGATAACTTATAATAAAATTATAACATAGCCAGACAATGAAATGGAATAAAATATAATCAAATAAAAACAATGAGGTAATTTGAAGTGATATAACGTCCTATAATATCACATCGTATTTTGTTGTACGACATAAGATATTATAGATTAATGAAAATCCATGCGAACAAGTTGCATAAACACGGCAAAGGAAACATGGACTGGAAGTGAAGCGTTTATTCCTGAAGTTTCATCTATTGACTTTTTCAAAGGAATGAGCATACTGGATTGTGCAGAGTTTATATACATGCTTGGTGGCTCAAGCGTTCTACGCTTGTATACCCCCTTGAGCCACCAAGCATTTACATAAACTCTGCACGATCCAGTATGTTCATTCCTTTGAGAAAATCAATAGACGAAACGTCAGGAATAAACGCTTTACTTCCAGTTCATGTTTCCTTTGCCGTGTTTATGCAACATTATAGATTAACAAAGAATATCATCAAAAAACATTAATACAATTTTACATATGTAATACAATGATTAAATAATAATATACATAACAAGCAGGACAGAATGAAAATAATATAATAACTTGAAGTGATGTAAAGTCCTATGTGACATCTCATCGTATTTGTTATACGACATAAGATATAATTTAACAAAGAATACCCAAAAATTGATATAATTTTACATAAAATAATGTAATGCAAATATTAGAATGAAACATAATGAAACAAAATATTTATGAACTGACAGGCATCAAGCCCTCAACCCACATCTCCTGGGTTGAGAGCTTGATGCCGGTCAATTCATAAATATTTTGTTTCGTTATGTTTCATTCTAATATTTGCATTATATTATTTTATGTAAAATTTATATTACTTTTTTAGGGGGTATTCTTTGTTAAATTATATCTTATGTCTCAGTCTACAATCTACCTCCACCTCCACTCCTCCCTGTCCTTCCACATTCGCACCCAAGTATCTAATGCTATCCACTTCCTCCAGTCTCTCTCCCTTAATACTCATTTCCAGTCTGCTGCCCCTGTTACCCTTTATATATCTCATCACCTTACTTTTACCCACATTTATCTTCAACTTTCTTCTTTCACACACTTTCCCAAACTCTGTCACTAACTTCCTTAATCACTCCTCTGATCCTGTTACAAGCACAGTGTTGTCCGCAAACAACAGGTGGTTTATCTCCCATTTTTCTCCATTTTCTTTAACCATCTCCAGCCCCTGACCCATCACCCTTGCATTTACCTCTCACACCACCCCATCCATGTATAAATTGAACAGCCAGGTTGACATAACAAATCCCTGACGAAGTCCCACCTTTGTCTCAAACCACTCACTCTCTCCATTTCAAATCCTGACACACGCTCTACTACTCTCGTAAAAACTCTTGACAGCTCCTAAAAGCTTTCCTCCTATCCCATATATCAGCAATACCTCCCACAGTGCCTTTCTGTCTACCCTGTCATAAGCCTTTTCCAAATCCATAAAAGGCCAAAATACATCCTTATCTTTTCCTATAGCTTTCTCACATATCTGTCTTACCATAAAAATCTGATCTACACAACCTCTACATGTCCTAAACCCACACTATTAATCACCAATCACTCCCTCTGTTCCTCTCCTAATACTATCAATCAAGACCATCCCATAAGCCTTCCCAAATACACTTGACAAGCTAATCCCTCTGAAACTACTACATTCACACTTGTCCCCTTTTCCCTTGTAAAGTGGAACTATGCAGGCACCCCTCCAGTCCTCCGGCACTCCTCTACCCTCTCTCCAGCAAACATCAAATAACTTCACCAGCCAGTCCATCACTGTATCTCCTTTTTTCAGACATTCTGCATGACATTCATCTTTCCTTATTTCTCCTTATTTTCCTCACTCAGCATGGTTATTTTCTTAGCACTTCCCACTGCAATTACCTTTCTCTCCCTATCCTCCTTCACATTTAGCAACTCCCTAAAATACTCTGCCCACCTTCCTTTCTCTGCCTTCTCTTTCATTATCATCTCTCCATCTGCACCTTTTACATTTTCTTCTCTACTTGATTCACCTCCTCTTCCTCTCTTAATCTCTTTCCAAAACATCTTTTCATTACTTTAAAAAAAATTCTGTCATATTCATACCCCATTTCACACCCGTTCACCTCTTTTCCTCCTTTATCTTATACACACACACACACACATATATATATATATATATATATATATATATATATTACATAAGTATGTATATATATATATTATATAAGTGTATATATATGTATATATATACATATATATATATATATATATATGTATGTATGTATATATATCGTCCCCCCACCCAGGTATTACAATTGTAACATTCAATTCTAACATTCCTTGAAATGCTTCTATTTCTATGTTCGGATTTTCTATTTCTATAATCACTTCTAGATTTTCTATTTTCTTTCTGATGCATTACCACTGTCATCACATATGGATTAATTGCTTTAGATTTACTATACGCTTGAAGAAGATAATCTACCTCCCCTAAATTCATAATTGTCTTGAGATCTTTATACATCTTTTGTCATTAATTCGTCAAAGCTGTTTGCTAGCAAGGTGAAAGTGATTAGATTAATTATCTGAGAAACTTTTATTTTGTCCCTCGATCTTTCTATCCAATTAGAAGAATTCAATATAGAATTCATGTCCTTAGACCATCTGTCTAATTTTGCCAAATATTCTTTGTCTGATTCACTTGTCTTTAACTTATTTATCATTCTAACGAAAGACCTGATCACACTTTGACTTAAGATTTTTAATAAATGCCTTCTTTTAATCTTCATATTGGCTGATATCTTCCATTTGCTAGAAATTTTTTATAAGCCTAGTTCTACCCTTCTCAGGATCTATATTCTCTTTTAAATTTTCTAGTTTCCTTTTTTCATCTGTTATGTTTTTACTTATGAGTATTGTGTCAATCAAACTGAGGAATCTATTAACTTCCCTGTGAATTTGGGAATATTGACATTCAAGGTATGAACCTCATGTCTCAGAGTACCACCAGTATTCATACCTTCAATGTTTTCAAAGTCGATTTTAATCGGCTGCCTCCACGTAGCCTTCTTCCACGTACGTCAACCTCGTCTTCCTTGTCAGTCCTTGGTTCACTACCTCGTCGTCCCTCGTTCACTGTTGCTTGTAGTGGTTGTAGACCCCTTCGTTCACTGTTGCTTGTAGTGGTTGTAGACCCCTTCGTTCATTGTTGCTTGTAGTGGTTCCCTCTTAGTCAGCATGCGCGTGGCTGCGTGGTTATGGTTGTGATTGTGGTTGCCGTTGTGCACTGCGTGGTGTACCCGTACACTTGTAGCCGTATCATGTACTCCGTCTTGTAGTTTGATGCACTCACCAATCTTGTAGTTTGATGCACTCACCCGTCTCTTCGGAGCGTTCAATTAATTCGTTACGTCCCTAGCAGCCACCCTTTTCACCCCCGTCTCTCCGTAACTACTGGTTTATGATTCTGTTTACTGTTTCATTCTATGGTTTTGTATTTCTTATTACACTTTAAATTTCTTTCCATCACTTTTATCAAGTATGTATATCTATCAACATATCTTTTTGTAGAAAGTAATGTTTCTCGATGGGGTGAATTAAAGGGAGTTAATTTTTTTTTTTTTTTCATTTCTTCCCGAATAATATCACACTTGGCTTTTCAATCTATACCAAGGGACTCTCGACTGGGATTCCCAATCCACTCACGAAGCCACCTATGCACCGACGTCACGACTTTATTCATCCAATGATCTTTACTGTTATAACTAAGTGCCTCCCCAAAGAGCGTGACTTTTCTCCCGTATACCAATCATTTTTCTCCTCCTCCAACCTTTCTCCAATCAGAAAGACTGTTACAGCGTCTTAAGAAATACTGCTTACACAAGCAATCACGATATCGATGCAGGAATGGATTACTTTACATATTGTCACATCAGCGTTAAGATCTGTTCCCTAGCGGTTGTTTATAAACTTTAGACAATGAACGAGATTATGCAACTCCTTTGCGCCTATTGCTGTCAAACAACCTACGCATAAAAATGAAATCCTCGCCACCTACCCCTCTATCTACCTTACTTGTCTCCCTTTATCTACCAGCCCCTTACAATATATATATATATATATATATATATATATATATATATATATACACATATATATAAATATATACATATATATACATATATATATACGCACACACACACATATATATATATATATATTTATATATATACATATATATATACATATATATATATATGTATATATATATATATATATATATATAGATATATATATATATATATGTATGCGTAAGTAACCACTAGGGAAAGTAAACTAACGAAGCAGAGCGCTTTTGTATAATTACATCTTCAGTGCAGATACAAAGAAGGAATTATAAAATGAAGAAACAAGGTACAGAATATATGACATAGTGAAGAGGGCATTCGGAGAGGTAGTGGAAGAAGTGCACTTGACGGACGTTTGAATCGTCCTGGTAACCAACAAGTATGGGACAACTGCTCATAATTCATATTATAATTTAAATAATTTTGAAATTTCATGAGAAATATAACTATCTAATTTGTACAAACCTTGATGAAGATTAACATTTATCCCCTTACTAGATTTGATCAAACTGCATTCAATTAAATTTCTTTCTGTTATGTTGCTGTTGTATGTGATGACTTTAGCGTTATACCAGTCAACTGGGTGGTTGAAATGGTTGATGTTGTTGAATATACCGCTAGATTGGTTTCCCTCCCTAACGTATTTCTTGTGCTGATTGATTCGTGTTTTGGGTGTTTTAGCAGTCTGACCAACATAAAACTGGTTACATGATTTACAAGGTATTTTGTACACACACCCTTTGTCATTATTGACAGAATTACTTATGAGCAATTGTCTTATATTGTTCTTATTATTAAAAACTACATTAATGTTAAATTTACGTAATATTTTTGGAATGTTTTGAAGGTTCTCTTGGTACGGTAGAATTAGCAACTTATTCATATTGAAAGTTTGAGTTGACCTAAGGTTATAAAATGTCCTTTTAGCACGATTGTAAGCTGTGTCAAGAACATGTGTGGGGTATTGTAGCTTAGTACCAATGTCGTAAATACATCTTATTTCATGATCGACGTACTCTGGGCTGCAAATGCGTAGGGCCCTGAGGAACATCGAAGAAAAAACAGATCGCTTTACGCCATCAGGGTGTGAGGAATAATAGTGTATATATGAACAAACATTGGTTGGTTTGCGATATACACTAAACTTCAACTCACTTTCACGGCGGTAGATATTACAATCAAGGAAAGGCAAAATACCTTCACTCTCTATCTCCACCGTGAACTTAATGGAACTGAACAAATTATCAAGTTAACACAAAGAATTATTTACATTACCTTGAATGGGCCACAGACATAGGATATCATCAATGTACCGTATCCATGTTATGTTGGGGGGAATGATCTTCCTTAGAATTTTAGTTTAAAAAAACTCCATATATAGATTACTCAGTACAACAACAACATAACAGAAAGAAATTTAATTGAATGCAGTTTGATCAAATCTAGTAAGGGGATAAATGTTAATCTTCATCAAGGTTTGTACAAATTAGATAGTTATATTTCTCATGAAATTTCAAAATTATTTAAATTATAATATAAATTATGAGCAGTTGTCCCATACTTGTTGGTTACCAGGACGGTTCAAACGTCACGTGTACTTCTTCCACTACCTCTCCGAATGCCCTCTTCACTATGTCATATATTCTGTACCTTGTTTCTTCATTTTATAATTCCTTCTTTGTATCTCCACTGAAAATGTAATTATATGAAAGTGCTCTGCTTCGTTAGTTTACTTTTCCTAGTGGTTACTTACGCATTTGTGAACACACGCTCCTAGTTTTTTTATTGCATATATATATATATATATATATATATATGTATATATATATGTATATGTACATATATATATGTGTGAAAAGGTGGTAGAGAAATACGGGTTAGAGCGAGAACACTGTATTACTGACGTTTCGACTACAAGTCTTCTTCAGAGTGTCTTTCGGAGTCTGTAGTATTCCCGTATCTCCATATCTGAAGAAGACTTGTAGTCGAAACGTCAGTAATACAGTGTTCTCGCTCTAACCCGTATTTCTCTACCACCTTTTCACTCATCTGTCCAACCTTCACAACAATATATATATATGTATATATATATATATATATATATATATATATATGTGTGTGTGTGTGTGTGTGTATTCACTTGGTCTTTTGGATCACGTGTTCGACTCGTGATCGACAGCTATTTCCCTCCTGGAAGAGAGCTCAGAGCTCGTAGGTCCGATCTATGGGTAATGCTATGACCTTTCACACACACACACCCCCAACTCCCCGCCCACGAGAGTCAGAGTAACGACCCGAAGCGCAGTTGTACCGAAATTAATTTCGGCCCTGGGCAGGATTCGAACCAAGCACTACGCGCACCACCATGCTAGTAGTTCATCGTTCTACCAACTGCGCCACCGAGTGTGTGTGTGCGTGTGTGTGTGTGTGTGTGTGTGTATATATATATATATACATATATATATATATATATATATATATATATATATATATATATATATATATATATACTAGCCAAATTACCCGCGCGTTGCTGCGAATTCGTGAATAATCCCTAACCTAACCATACCACACCTAACTTTATCGCTTAACCCTTACCAAAAAAAAAAAATGAAATATAGCTTTAAGCACTCTCCTCCCAGGTGTGCGCCCCCCTACCCGAAGGTTGGGAAACCCTAGTTTGAAAATGTATGCATACACAGACACAAATATCATATGTACACATTCTTTTGCGCGCGCGCGTGTGTGTGTGTGTGTCTGTGTGTGTGTGTGTGTGTGTGTGTGTGTGTGTGTGTGTGTGTGTGTGTGTGTGTGTGTGTGTGTGTGTGTGTGTGTGTGTGTGTGTGTGTGTGTGTGTGTGTGTGTGTGTTTGTGTGTGTGTGTGTTGACAATAAATGTCTACATCTCAAAGGTGAAGAAATGTATCTCGATTATTTATCTTCAGAATATATATCGTTATAGGGGTTTATTTCCAAAAACTAGTAAGAGTATGTGAATAATAGATTTCCGCTCGCACTAAAATTAAGTTGAAATAACCAATATTTCAACATTTGGTAAAAATTATACAATCATTTTACATTTACATATTTTTTTCTTACAAAAGCTCATGGTTTGTGGCAATATTAATTTCACAAGTATAGATAATATTTATGAACACATACAATGGTTTGTTTAATCATATTAATTCTTATGTCACTACTGTAGTCTCCCTCTAAGTCGCATATTATTTATGTCACATAAATAATATGCAACTTAGAGGGAGACTACAGTAGTGGCGTGTTCCCTCACCGTAAACCACCTAACTTTAATCCTTAACCCTAATTTTTTTTTTTTTTATGAAATATAGTTATCCAAGTACATGGAGTGATAGGATATCAGAAAATATATTGTTATGGGGGTCTATCTTCAAAACCCTAGGAGGAGTTTGTGTACAAACAAACAAACAAACAAACAGACAGACAGACAGAGGCTACTACTTTATTATAGTCGATACATATATATATATATATATATATATATATATATATATATATGTATATATATATATATTATCCAAGAGCTGGAAGGGTAAAAAAAAGAAACCTAGAATTGTGTATAAATAAGATAGATACAATTAATTAAAGATGTGCTGCTAATAGACAGAAAATATATTACAATTCTGGGGTAGAAAAATAATTTTACAGAGACATACAAAGCTAAGCACATTGCAAACAATGGTAATCGATAAGTTCATAAAGTACAGAGCACAACTGAAGAAGTGTTCACTTTAGGCTACCCTCAATAAAGATCAAGATTGGATGACAAACACGACGAATGAAACAGTCAGTAGAATATGGAAATTAGCAAAGATAATTCTAATCATGTTTGGATAAGAAGAGGTACAACAAATACATAAAAGCGGAAGCATAAGCCAAAGGAACACAAAGAAGGAAACAAAGAAACAAACAAAAACGAAAGAAACAAACAAACTGACGAAGAAGATAGTTTTATTGAGAAGTGATGGACCAGATATTGAGAAATCGCCAAGGGAATTATAGGTAATAAATGGAAAAGAAATTGAGCAGCGAGTCTGAAAGTGAAATAAGAAAGAGCTAGATACAATATATATCCATGGGAATGAGTTGAAAGAAAACACTGACACCGAGTAAGAGAAAAAACGCTACCATTTGTGGCAAGGGGACAGAAAAAAAGTAAAATAATATAAAAAGAGGCGTGATAAAAATGTGAATGAGGTAAAACCAGAAGAAGGTAAGGATAGAATAGCAAATATGAAAATAGTTTCAAAACCTATCTAAAGCAAACTTCGACTGAAGAAATCTTTAACGAAATGGATTAGAGGGAATTCAGAGAGGAAAGTGATTTTTTTCGGAAATGTTACAACTCGGATATGGGTAAATATATGTCAAGAAAGAGTAGAGAATATACACAAAAATTAGAGGAAAACAAAGAAACCTTGTACGATATATAACTGATAAATGTAAAATCGAATGTAAAATAATCTATATATTTGTAAAACCAAATCGTAAATGTTCTGTAAATTTGTAACAATGTGAGCCATAGAAAAAATATCTCTAAGGTAAAAGAAGATGGAATAGTATGAGATAAACAAAATTAAAATTAGGTTGAAATGATAAGCAAAAACTTCCAAATGGTACTTCCAATAGAAACAGCAGAAAGAAATTGCTGGAGTTGTGTGTTAAACAATATAAAATGGAAGTGCGAAAGGTAAAGTTCCCTTATTATATTTCTTTCCCTTCCAAAAATAGCTAAGTCACATTCCTATTGTAAACATACACCAAATTTAGTGAACTCTATAACCTGCAGATGTTGCCGTGGGTGTATAATTACAATACTACGGTAAATGAATAAGAAATCAAGTTAATACAAGACCAGGAACATCACTAATACACTTTATGCAATATTACGAAATACCAATAGGAACACATATGCAGAATAAGAACATACAACAATAACTATCACGAAAGGTGTTGAAGATACTGTATATAGTTAATATACATCTGCCACCTTCACCATATGTGTAAGGCTATCTCTTGGATCTTAATCTGAGATTTCGAAAAACTTAAAGGGTAACCACCAAACCCAGGCACAACTTTGCATTTTTTCTCTTATGATGTTATTCGTTTTTACAATGATCATGTTTAAAAATTATTTCTTATATCAAAAGGGACTTTTTGACGAAAATATTCGTCATCTACTAATTTGCATTCTAAAACACAGTTTACAGCACCATCTCTTGGTATTAGTTCCGACAACGTCATGGTTTGTGTACCAACTCAAGTGTCCTGTAGCAAAACAGACGATATTCAGAGGTATTAAGATTTTTTCATCGTCTTTTGAGAGTAATCTCAACTCCCTAAATATCTCTGACAACAGCTAAGACGTGCGGATAGACGGCACAGTTATGGGCTCTGAAGGAAATTTAATATTGATGTATGTCATGTCCTTAACGTGAGTAGAATCCTGTGTATGTACTGTGTCACGACCTTATGTGAATAAAGTCTCCTGTTTGTAATTTCAAGGCACACCTTGCGTTAATATATATTATGTATGTTATAATTTTGTATTATATTCTATATTGTATATATATATATATATATATATATTTGAAATGTTGATAACCACAAAGGAATTCGGAAAAAGAAACTAAAATTCCCAAGCGCTTTCGTGATATTTTATATTTTCAGGGCAAAATATCACGAAAGCGCTTGGGAATTTTAGTTTCTTTTTCCGGTTTCCTTTGTGGTTATCAGCAATTCATTGGATCACGTGGTTTTGGGATCTTTTTGCATATACTTGAAATGTTTAAGCATTGCGTAATACCAGTCTTTTTGAGCGAGCCTATTACGTATTATCCCTGGTAACGCCAAGCGAGAAACGTATTATAATTTGGCGGGAAACGCTCACTCTGCCTTCTCATTGGCTGAAGATCTTTAAACTACTGCTTTACGGAGCCATGTTTTGAAACGTCGGCTCCCACTCCCGAGAGTATATAAAGGGCAATGCCGAAAAGGACCCAGAGTCAATAGAAAAGAAAAGCAGAGACTACTGAGAGGAACTACAGAGAAAATAACCGATAAACCAATAAAAGAGGGTCCATCTGGATCTGCGTTGAATTTCTTCTACATTCGTCGATTACAATTCCACTAAACAAGTCCTTTGGACCACAACTATGGCCCGTCTCAAAAACAAAGTGAAAAGCCTTCGTGTATGTCTCGAATTGTATCGGACACTCTCCAGATTGCTGCTTGACTACGAGTGATACGACTCTCTGTGTTATTTTCTCTATTTAAGAAACATCATCAACTATCTTACCTGTTCCCGACTACCAGAGGCTTCTCCTACCGGAAAAAGCTACCAGAAACTGCCCATACCAGAAGTTATTGTTCGCCTCAAACCATCTATTTGTCCCCCGAGACCGGTATCAAGACTCATTTATACCATAATCAAGACTTTTACCCACCTGGTCATACGTGTTGCAAATGAAAGCACTTTGTAATATAATAAGATTATATCTTGCCATATGTAATATGTTGTTATTATTTCTATGTTCATTTATGTTTTATGTGTTATTTTTGTTAGTCTAATAATATTTGATTTTAACGAAGAGTTTAATTACCCTGGCTGATCTCTGTCATTCGTCCGAACTGCGCACGAACTTAACTTTTTTTTTTTTTTTTTTTCGTGTCGCGACTAGTATGTCCCATGGGTGAGTCGTGACAATGCATTATTAGTACTTACCTGTGTGCATGTTGGTTCTGCAATAATGTCTTTGGGCACCCAAAAGGCAAGGGTATACGTGACGCATTCCATATTTTTTTCAAAATCCTGCAGCACGTTCACACTACGCCTTTTGGATGCCACAGTGTTTGTAAACAATGATTTCTACAAAGTAATACAGATATTTTTTCATATCGGCCCTAGTGTACCAGTAAAAAGGTTAATTATGGTGATTTGTTACGACTAGATAAAACTGATTATTCTATACATGACCAAATAGATACATTATTCTAGATTGTTCACACACTATAAAAAACAAAAGCTTCAATACAAGTATCGCTAAGAATTCCACCAAATGGCAAGTGTTTTTTACATTTACTCCTATAATACACACCCTTATTTAGCCAGCTACTAAACTGTGATAATATTGAAGATATAAAAGAAAATTGCTGTTTCGTATATCTTTTAGTCAGTACTGTTTCTCTGAATTCAGAGAAAGAAAAATAATTTCTGCAGTTTAATCAATTATAAAGCTAAATTAGTTGTGTCTGCCTGTACGAGAACGTGGTTTTACGTAATTTGAATTACATGATTATAGATAATGTCGGAAACCCTACATCTATGCGTCGGCCGTTGCAACACC
This sequence comes from Oratosquilla oratoria, assembly GCF_046742065.1. Taxonomy (NCBI): domain Eukaryota; kingdom Metazoa; phylum Arthropoda; class Malacostraca; order Stomatopoda; family Squillidae; genus Oratosquilla; species Oratosquilla oratoria. The sequence goes on from NC_134801.1 coordinate 8,730,206, forward strand.
CTATCGTCTTAATCAAACTATATTCTGTCTTTTGTTTTATTTTCATTTTTGTTATATATATTTTATATAATTTCTTTGTTGTTCACTTATTGTTTCTCTTGGTTTTATTTTTCTAATCTTGTTTATCTGTTGAATGCAATAAAATGTAAGAAAAAACAATAGCATATGCTTTAGAAAAAGCCATTTAGTATTATTGTAAGAGAATCTATCCCATTATTTTGCTTTCCGTGTATGTTCTGTACGAGAATAATATAACTATTTCTGTGTGGTTATCGTAAGCTTTCTTCTGTTTTTCTTTCTGAGTTCTATATGCTATTAATATATCGTTATTCTCCACCTCTTTTTTCCTATTCTTTTCATCTCAATCGTGTATTTTCCTCAATAGTTCTTTCTTCATTTTCATAATTACTAAATTTCATATTAGATAGCCTGCGGCACTCGACACGACCACCATTCATTAAACATAATTACAATACATGAAAAATTAATTCAACACATGACGTCACTGCGAGGTAGATAGCGCCACTGGTAGGCTTTAAGAGGATGACTGATAGTAATTTTAATTTGAAAAAAAAAACGTAAGAGTTTGTATACATATAATTTAGCTATTACTGATTTTGGGAAGTACTAAAAGATAATTCCGGTAAAATTAGACACCTTTTAGTTACAGAGTGGTTAACTTTTGAATGAATCATAAAACATATCGATACATTTCCGCCGAGTCAATTTCCACGAGGAGCTAAGATGAAAATGGAAACAATGGATGGCGGATGGGAGTGGAATTGATGGGAATTGGTGCATGTCTTGTCTGGCTACCTCCATATAAAAGGGAAGAGGCCCTTGGTATATAGACAGATAGGTATTGTTAGGGCTGGTATAGAACATACAGTACAGTAGTCAGTCGTGTCACCTGAACCTTGGAGACAACATCAATCGACAGAGGGAAAAAATACTGCGATGTGGTCAAATCATTGTTTTGAAAAATGTCGTTTATTCTATATCTACTTTGGTTTCCATGAGTTTTACCATTTGCTGTATTATGTTTTGAATTTGTGCCATAACATTATCCATAAGATGCACGTAACACATCAGAATCCATAGTAAGCTATGGTGGGGGTGGCTTATGTATGATGACTATATTTGCGACAACCTTTATGATAGATATATGTATATCATACCATTGCTTGTAGTTATATTCCTGTTCGACATCGCATTAAAATATAACTCTGTGTTTAGAATATGCGTAACACTGTTACTGTTGCCTCTGGTAATGTACATATTACTTCCTCCGTATTATTTGGTATGATGATGTCCGTCATCTGTAGCAGCATGGCTACAGATACAGTGTTGTAAAGACAGCAGTTGAATCCGAAATGCTTTATTGGCAAAATTACAGGCTATTCATACAGATCTATCGGTTTAGGTGATGTATGACTAAGCCAATCATGTGCGTCGACCTGCCCGGTGAGGTCGACGCGCTTCCTGATCTGACCCTGTGCTGTTACCAGCAAGGTCATGTAATCTGCTCGGCGACTTATTACCTAACCTCATGTAGACGGCAGGAACCTCACACATACGTGTATCGCCACAACTATGACGTTGCCGCCACATACTGTAGCGAAGGTCTTATATAGTAATGGAGTGCAACAAGGGGATAGA